>NC_041360.1:22390697-22548197 GCF_900634415.1 Cottoperca gobio
TACTCTTCTCACGATGGTTTTCTACAATGTGTTATGGTGTCAATAACTAATTACATGTATTTTATTGTGACTCCTCCAATGAGAATATTGAGAAGAGAAGGTAAAAGGCAGGAACCAGACAAAAGATCCACACACACAAACTTAATAGAGCAATGTTTTGATCTTGCAAACAAAGGTTCATTAGACTTTCTCAAGTAAACATCATGGAGCAGGTAATAACACAGTGATTATCGAGATGGTTGGACCTGTAAAATTGATAATCATTCTCGTACCAGACTTAACCAATCAGCTTTGTGTCTTAATAAAAAGTTCTACAAAAATAAATTACAAAACCATCTTTTGTCTGTTTTTTGTTCTTATTTGAGAATTTGATCCAGCGCCTGGTAAAGTTTTTGGATGTGCACGGCTCTCAATTGTTTGCTTATAAATAAAATAAAACGTTTCCACTCGGGTTTCTCGGTTTCAGATTTTGAGTGCTCCGGCTCCAAAAATGGAAAATATGGCAATACTCAATATCTTGGTGTTAATGGGTGACATCGCTTTCACCATTTTGTAAAATTGGTCCTTTTTTTTTTACTAAATATCTCTGTGAGACCAATGGCTATATTACACAAATGGGATAACATATTCCAAGATGGCCCATTCATTCAAATGGAAATTGCTTGTGTTTTGCGGCCCATTGCACAAAAGTGTTTGTCTCTGTTACTCACACCCGCTCAACCCATTGGGATATTATTATTATTATTATTAAACTATTAAAATAACCATTATAGCCTCTGGGAGAATTGTGCAAACAATAATCTTTCATGATTTAAAAATTAATAATGGAATAATGATTGATCTTATTTGCAGTTTGAAATGTCCGGTCATCAGTTTTATAGAGGTCTCTTTTATAGTAGTGGTCTATGGGGAAAATGCTATTGTGAATTTGCAGGGTCGTGCTTTTTTCGGGCCGCTGTCTCTTCTTATGGGCTGATT
The DNA here is from genome assembly GCF_900634415.1 of Cottoperca gobio. NCBI lineage: Eukaryota > Metazoa > Chordata > Actinopteri > Perciformes > Bovichtidae > Cottoperca > Cottoperca gobio. The sequence continues at coordinate 22,391,676 of NC_041360.1, forward strand.
CAGTCTTTGGTTGAAGGACAACATTGCTACCATTTTATACTGTGGTTTCTAGTAGTCTAAAATCTTTTTATCTACAAATGCTGGGTCCTTCAAACTAGTTTTGGGAACCACTGGGCTAAAGTTTTGGTCAGCAATATTGAAAAAGGTCACGAACCATTATCAATAAGCGAGACTTTTGATGGTCATTACATTATTTGCCTCCTCTATGCCTGGCCACTTTAAGCTTTAGAAAGTTGGAATGTCCTCCCTCCTCATTGTGTCACTTCCTTCTCCTCTGCTAACAGTAGTGACCTTTCATCTCTGCCGTACCAATAATTGCAGTGCCTGAGGTACTGAGCTTTAACGGGTGGAGAGCAAGAGAATGAAAAGAAAGATAGAATGAGCGAGGGAGACAAAATATAGCCGTTACCCATACCTCAAACAGACCGCTGCTGCTGGCCCAACCCCCCTCCTCTTCTCCATCTCTTGTCTTTTTTTCTCCCTCGTTCCTCTCTCCCCTCATCTTTTCTCATTTCGATTGAAGGCTAATGTTCAGGTGTCACATGCCTCTGCCTCGTGAGCCCCATGTGAGCACCAGTTTTGCCCCATAGCAGCAAAGACTTCTCATTTCACGGTGGAACAAAAAGGGTACACGCACAAAACAAATGAGGAAAAGGTTAATGTATTCCAAACACCTTATCTACATTGAAAGACGACATGCCATCTTGTCCACACAGCTCCTGCTATAAGACTGAACTCCACGAGCAGACGACATACCGGCTCCCCTCGCTTACTTAAATTATGCACTCAGAGAGAACTAATGCAATGACTGTTTTCCCTTGCCAGTGGACCATAGTGAGCCTATTAAAATCACATCGCTACTTGCCTTCCTCTACAATGTGCCTCTCATTAAGAGCCCGTGGCGGCTTTAAATGAAGACAATGCTGAGAACTCATGTATTGGACTTGATTGTAATATCTAAAATGACCTCCTAAACACCATGAACAGTTCTATCAACAGACGCTGAAGGGATTCATCAGCGCTATCACACTTTTTCTTTTCATAGAGTGGCTTGAGGAAAATCATGAGCCAGTCTCGGTCGGGCTGCATTAAAGGCTTCGCACAATTGCTGTCGTGATCGGAAAAAAGAAGACTGCATCTTGAAGGGAATGATTACTCACTCCAGCATGTGTGGGTGCGCGCGGTACACGCTGCGAGCGCATATCTGTGGAATGCCAGGGTCCTCGCACAGCAGTATGGTTGCCAGGTGGGCACGTTGCTTTTAATGGCATTGACCTGTGAGACAGAGGAGCACAAGTCTCTTATTAATGTTGCACAATGAGGAAGTGGGAGACGCGTTACGTAATTCAGAGTTCGCATGAATGCAGAAACAGAAATGTCACCCGACTGAAAGGAGAGGCTGTTTTTTATTTTTTAGATAAGGTTCATTTTATCCTTTTCATCTCGGTCTCTCCTTTGGATATAAAATTGAAGCGACAACCCTATCTGTCAAGGTTTCCTTAAACTTTAAACATGTAATTTATTACAGGCTCAAAGAATAAAGGCGTAGGTAGCACAATTTATTCTAACACTTTTTAATCTCTGCCAATTTAAAATCCTCCTGGCAAATGGTTGTGAGGTCCCTAAAGAAGATATATGAGCCTGCATACTTACCACCTACTCAGCGGCTTCACAGAACAGGAACCTTCATCGTGACGATCAGGTTTTTACTATTGTGTTATGATCTGAATTTTAAAAAGTACAAATCAAATACACTTTTTTTGTATTCTGCAATATGCTCCTTGTGGTTGTACTCCTTAAGTTATGATGTTGTTCTAAAATGTGAACAGATCAAGCGTGAAATTGGTGGAACTCCCATCTTGTCATCAGAGTTCAACTCTACTTTTATTCTCTAATTAAAGCTTCTATCCTACCTTTTTAGTTTCAGGCCACTTTAAAGACATTGACAAACTGTCTTTTAAACTCGCTGCAGTATTCTCCTTTTTTTCCCTCTGTGAAGATGCAGACATGGCATATGAGGACATGTTTCTTATTAGGGGTTTAGACAAGTCAAAGCAAGCAGAACTTGACCACTTATTGACAGCTCGCAGTGTTTCTGCAGAACTCATTTAAGTTCAGGAGTTCCACAGGAAGGAAATGACCACCTTTTGTATACAAGAGGAAATGGGAACGGAAAATGTATTATTAGACTATTGCACTTCATGCACACACAGGGGTCTTTTGCACATTATTAGTGCTTTAGAACATATTTTTACCCATGCCTATGTAAAAGCCAAAACACTCAGAGATGCATCCCATACAAAGGGTCCACACATTAAAGGGTTATAGTTAAAGGGTAATTCTGAATGTTTGATTGCGATTTTAAAACTGTACGTCATTGTTTCAATTCTAATTAAAAATAGCAACAATTAAATGTTCAAAGTGTTGTCAAATATTGTCTGAGTTGTGCAGGCACCTGTGAATGCCACTAAATGACTCTCCTCTGTCATTAACATTTATGCAGGGTAGGGTAGCATTTACCCTACTGTATACTTTTTTAAATTTTTGTGATGAACTGTTTTAATTGATTTCAACTATTGTACACGAAATGAGTAATTAATTGAATAACAAACCAATGACTTTCTGCACTCTGACCTGCGGGAGTGCTCGTCCGCTTTACCACAATGAGAAAAACATAACATTGTTTATTGAATTAACAATAGAGGACAAGTGCTTAAAGGACCACAGTCCAGGACATACTGTACATTTCCTTTTTCTTTTTTATAGCAGTAGCTGGGTGGAAATCGCCTCCAGGTACAATTGAATGGCATGTGTTGACCCGGGGGGGGGGGGGGGGGGGGGATTGAAAGGTCAGGAGGAAGCAATTCCTACGCCAGCTGTGTCACACAAACCATATTGTTCTTTCTCCAGCTGTAAAAATCAGATCAGGCTTCATTTGACGGGGGATCTTTAGGGGAAAATGGGATGATCAACTGAAAACACATTCTTGTTATATATTTTTAAATAAATGCTATTTTAAATAGGCTATGATCGTAGCTGCTGGGCGGGTGGAAGATGAATTATTACCCATGTACCAGCATCAATATCATTATTATACAATATATGAGGAGTTATAGATTGAATCATTAGAATGAAGCATTTAACCTTACAAATGATTTCTTCTAAATAACTATGGATCAGAGTAATAAAACCATATCAATCTCCTCTCCATACAGTTATCATCGCTGTGTGTGCATGTATAATAATCTATCCAGTAACTTTGTGAATGCATGGTAATGAACTACAGTTATTACACTACAGAGAAATGGTTTTACAAGAACACTCTGTGCATAGAAATGATCCTGAACTAGTGGAAAAGAAAATGTTAATAACGGCGATATCAGAAACTGCCTGTGGAAAAAGACTCATTGACATACAATACATACGATCCCAATTAGATAGGCTTTATTTCTGCGACTCACAAAATATGTAGTCTCCTCCGCTAGTTCCTCGTCGGCCATTCTCTGGATTCTTTCTCCAGCGGCCCTCAGGTCAAAGACAGTGAGACTGTGATAAAATGTCATGATGAGAACAGAAAAATGTCATTCTTGTTAGTAGTGAAACGTGACGTGAAATGTAATTCTTGTTTGCGTTGCACCCAACTCTCGAGGCACCCACACACACACACTCACACACACACACACACACACACACACACACACACACACACACACACACACACACACACACACACACACACACACACACACACACACTCAGATCTCCCTGACCTATCAATATAAAAAATAAATCCCTCTCTGACATGTGTGTGCATGTCTACACAGACACATTCTGGCATATATCAAAATAGATACACTCAAGCAAGCACACACATGCATGCACATACACCAAGCAGATTAATCTGAGATAAAATGTCCAGCTTTTTGTCAGCTAAATCAACAGTGACAGTAAAAGGGCACACACACACACAAGCACATGACACACACCACATCCTCCACTGCTGTTTAGTTGGTGTTGTGATAGAGTGCTTGTAATAAAAGGAAATCATTAGGCAGTTGTTGTCACTTCACACGAAGACAGAAGCAGGTTGGAGAGAGACATGTTCAAGGTGAAGATGGTGTCTGGAGGCCGTGAGCAGCTGGCGGAGACATGATCGTGTGAAACATGGGGCTGAGCAAAGAGCTGGAACGAGCTCTAATGCATGTCTAAAACATACAAGGGGTTACATGGCCGTAACATCAAGCATCTACATGAATGATTCCTCCTGCTTTATTCTGGGTAGTGTCAAACTCACTCGAGCAGCGTGACTCGAGTGATGGCAAAGTTGGTCAGTCCACCTCTAATAGCTTAGCAACTATTGCATTGAAATGTTGACGCACGCATGACATCGGTCATCCTCTGACTTTTCCTTCAGCGCCACCATGAGATTGACCTTTTTGGTCCTCGGGGAAATGTGTCGACAGCTATTGGTTGGATTGACGTGAAATTTCGTTCATCCATGGGAAATCTATGGTGCCTGGAGGATTATTCAATGACTTTGTTGATCATCTGACTTTTCATCTCGAGTCAACATCTATTTAATGGATTGGCTAAAAATACATGAAATTGTAAACACATTGCTTGTTCCCAGAAGATGTTGCCGGATGACTTTGGTGACCCCTGATTTTTTTCTTCTAGTACCACCGTGAGGTTGAAAATGTTGCTTTTCAGTAAAACTAATAGAATGATTATCATGGCATTTGGTACGGACATTCCTACTGTACAAGCGGCAGAAATGGGTTTTCTCAGACGGGTGGCTGGCGTCTCCCTTAGAGATAGGGTGAGAAGTTCAGCCATCCGGGAGAGACTCGGAGTAGAGCCGCTGCTCCTTTGCGTTGAAAGGAGCCAGGTGAGGTGGTTAGGGCATCTAGTAAGGATGCCACCTGGGCGCCTCCCTAGGGAGGTGTTCCAGGCACGTCCAGCTGGGAGGAGACCCCGGGAAGACCCAGGACTCGGTGGAGAGATTGTATCTCGTCACTGGCCTGGGAACGCCTCAGGATCCCCCAGTCGGAGCTGGAGGATGTGGCCCGGAGAAGGGAAGTTTGGGGTTCCTTACTGGTGCTGCTGCCCCCGCGACCCGACCCCGGATAAGCGGTAGACGATGGATGGATGGATGGATGGATTCCTACAGTAGCTGTTCATTCAAGCTTCCTGAGAATCATTTCTAATAACTAACCCATCAGATTCAGCTGTATTTTGCAATGAGTGCTAATTTGCAATTGTTAGCATGCTTACAGTACACGCTAAACTAGGACATTATACCTGTTAGCATTGTCATTATCTGCATGTTAGCATGCAAACGTTGACATTTAGCTTAGCTTAAAGCACGTTCGAGCCACGGTACGGCCTATCGGAGCCACGGACATGGCTGTAGACTCTTAAGTTTTAGAAGTTTTGGTCCACGACCTCAGAATATAGCAAGATGATATTTGAATTGCCATGGCTGTGGTATCAACATTCCTCTCAAGAGTGGTGAACAGTATTACACTTGACAACTTTCTCATCTTCTTTCAGTGATTCAGCTGACTTGTCTGACATGTTCCCATAAATCCAGATATTTTCTTCATATTCACACATCCCCATCTTATTAAATATGCGTAGTGCACATTACACACACCCCCACACAGACATCTGAACATAGGACCCTGAGCATTACATGTATATATAGATAATATATAGAATCAATGCTGGTATTTGCCTCTGCAGCCTGAACATCATGATTCATGAATATACTAACTCATCCAAAAACAGCCTCCTTAGATAATGAAGTATTTTCTATTGAAAAAAAAGTTCTGTTTCTGTCAAGCAGCTGGGGGTGAGACATTTGTTGACACGAGGGAAACGCTTGCCCTTCAAAAACAGCAAGCCTCTTATATGACAGCATGCTACAAAATGTGCATTTTGGCAGTCCAAATTGTAGCTATCAAAGCTGTTTTCATGGATTTGCTTCTCAAAGATATGTTTGTCACTGCTATGCGGACACTGATGCACTTTTCATTGAGTGTCATTTGTGTTTTTTTTTTCTTGACTAAATCAACTATTTGTTCAGAGGCAGACGAGGGAAAAACAAGTAATTTGCATACCCTCTCCCCACAAAACACACACTACTTCCTCGTGGCTTCTCTGAGCTGAATAATGATAGTGGAAGAACCAGACTCGTATAATGAAGCGTATCTTCGGACTAAAACATACAGCTAAGAACTACCCATCAGTCTTTTTCCCATTTAGAAGAGGCACTAGCATCATGACACAAGAGTTTCCAAAACTTATCTTATATCTTTTTCTTAGAGAGACATACGTACTAGTATTATGCAATGACTGTAAAAACAACAAACAGATGCTCATAAAAATGACAACTGATGACAGGCATGTGATTAAATTCATGGAGAAATCCCTGTATAATATGTCTGCATTATATGCATATTTCCTCAAAGGCGTGTGTGTGTGTGTGTGTGTGTGTGTGTGTGTGTGTGTGTGTGTGTGTGTGTGTGTGTGTGTGTGTGTGTGTGTGTGTGTATGCTATATACCTCCCTTCTCATAGCCATCAGTGTCTGAATCCACAAAATAGACTTTGTTTCAATGATTAATAAAAGTGAAGCAAGGAGGCCTCAGCGTTATTGACTGCCATCCATGTGAGCCGCCAGTGTTGATGCCAAATTTGTGGGTTTAATACATAGATTAAAAAATCTCTAAGGCGAGGCGTCTTTAGCAACTCACAGCATGCAATTAGCGAAGAATAACAATGCCATGTGGCGTGTAATTAGAAACGGGGATCAACCTCTTCCCCACTTATTACGCAGCACTGACCTCGACGAGTACCACGAAAGTCAATTTAAGACCGAACAGGCGGCAGTAAAAACAGAAAAGCTGAGTAATTTTTAAAAGCTTTTTGACCTCAAGAAGCCCCGACCAATGGAGCTGCCAATAAAGTCTAGTTGTGAAAAAAATAAAAAGGAAATGCTTACCATTTCCCTAGCTGCTAATATGTTTACATCAAGAGGCATTTGTCCACTAGCAGTTTTAATTGCGCCTTCCTTTCATTGTTTGCTCTCCAGTTAAATCCACTTTGCCTAATCCTAAAGAACCTTGGTCATATTTCCCCAGACAAAAAGCAGCTGTTGCTTTAGGCTTGTTTTCACATTAACCTCTCGTGCCCCAGTCCTCGTGTCTACTGCTTGTGTTCGCAAAGCTTCTGCTCATTTTATGAGTAGATTCACAATATTGTAAATAGTGTTTGTACCTTGTTGAACTTTCAGTCTGGAAAATGTGAAAGAGGAGTGATTCAGCATGCAACCGCACAGATCCAATCCTACACACACAGACCATTACCCCTCAGCTTCTCGTATAGTATCAAGTGTATACTGCTCTCGGTAACATGATGACATGATGATGGTGATGAATGCTGGCAGCGGTGTCACAGTAAGTGTAACTCTCATCTTCTCTGCTAGACGTGGACCATAAAAAGATGATGAGAAAGTTAGCTGCCACAACCTAGCAACTCGGGGGGGAAAAGATTTTGCATATTTTAATTTACACTCATTCAATATTCATTCTGACGTCTTAGTGCATGTATGCAACCCAAGTAAATGTATGTTAAAGTCCTTGTTGTTACTCCCACTCAATTACGAAGAGTATAAAGGATGAATTTGATTAATACATGCACTTGGTAAAGTAGAATTTGTGCATGAGAATTTGTCACTATGTTTCAGATTTTCACATTTTTCTCTCTAAAGTAAATCCGCCAGAGGTTTACAGTACATTTTCAGTCTCTCACTGACCTACAGTAAGTCCCGACTTCTGTGTGCCTGCAGCTGCTTCACAGTTAAGTCCTCAACACAACAGTATAAATGAATGTATGCGCTTGAAATGCTTTTACTCTGAAGCAGCTGTTCCAGATACACGCCGCCATGTAGACTATCGCAACGACACAAACTCTAGCGAGGGCGGTGCAGTTTGTTTTCTTTCTTTCTTTACTATTTGCTGCTCATAATCCTCACCTGTTGTTTTGATACACTGCTTGTTGACCCGGCTTTTCCGAAAAGAAAACTCTCTCTGACGTTGTTGGACAAAAAGCACGGGAGGAAAGGAAAGAGTAGAGAAAAAGAAGAGCAAGATATCAAGGCGGTTTTTGAATGTTGCGTACTCCCCGTTCACAAAAGGTCACAGGTGAAGCGTCAACAGCTTTTTCAAAAGTGTACTCCTGCACAAACACGTGCACAGAGTCACACGCAATTAAACATCTGCAGAAACAAGGCAATTAGTCGTCAAGACTAAGTACTGTATGTGTTCGCTAATCACCCATGGAGTGGTCTTACAGACGGATTAAGCCTCGCCTTGTAGACCAACATGATTTTTATTTTTTATCCTTGAAAAGATGAGTGTGGTGCAGAACAGGGCTCAGTTCATGTCCATCGCACTGGTTTCTTCATTTAAAAGCTGGGTGCCCTTCCCCCCATTGCCCCACACACACACACACTGTCAGATCCTTCCGGTTGAAGTCAGCTCGAGGATTAGGCGGCTAATTTTAATAGGGTGAGGGGAATCCTGTAGAGCATTCCTGCTCTTTCCCTAAGAAAACCTAACTTAACTTAACTTAACAACCATACAAAGATGCACGAGAGGACATCGTTGGATGGTTGTGACTGTGGGCCAGGCTGTTGTAGCAGTTTGTTACATTTTACGCCACCGTCCTGGAGTCAGTGCCGAAGTAAGTGTAAAGGTTTAAATGTTGTTATTGTCATTGATGGTGGTTATTTGCAATAAATGCAAAGTTCAAATCATTAAGAAATAAACGATTGTAATTTATTTGTTTTAATTAATATACAAAACACCTTGGCATTAATAGTTGTAATTATGTTTTTTAAGCTGCTTAGAGCTTCTGTTAGGAAGTTAAAGTCAACAATACCTCTAATGTCTTTTATACCGCTGTGAAATCATCATTGTTTTGTTTTCTTTAGCCTTTATTTATACAGGTAAATTCTCATTGAGACACATCAGATGGTAACAGTACCTTACAAATGTACAGACAGACAGGACACTAAACACAGAGAAAATAATAATAAATTGAATTTATATAGCGCTTTTCGAGACCTCAAAGCCGAAAGATTGAAAGTGCAAAGTCTTTTTGATGTTTATCTGTAAGGTCAAGCATCGAATGTGCTCTTCTATAGTAATTAAACTCAATGCATCGAGCAATATGGCATTGTGCGACAGCCACACTTGTTCAAAGTCAGTGTTTTTTCTTTGTGGGTCTTTTTAGGGTGATAGATGGTGCTATTCGACAGAGGGCAAAAATAGTTTGCGAAGAAAAAAACAACAACTGTTTGTGCTTCCGTGCGTTTACCCAACTGTGAACAGAGCTCAGACTGGTGTAAGCTCGGCTAATGAGGAACTATTTTAATGCAAATTGTTTTAATGCTTTACTGCTGTATGACTTATCTCCACAGAGAGATTCTTTTCTCAGCTGTCCAATGCCATTCCAACATCTGGAAAACCACGTGTTTACGTGTTTATCTAAACACCAGATGGCGGCAAATATAATGGCCCATATAGTTAAGGCAGTAACGAAGCTAATTTGAGATAAAAGTCTGAATTGTCCTGATGCAGTAAATCTTCTGCCTCTGCTCGGAACAACTCAAACAATAATGTTCAATCTGTTCCCCTCAAACTGAAAGCTTATGTCTACGTCTCATTTAATCACATTCATAATGACTAAATCAATCAACTATGTATTACTTATTAGCACATAAGACACCCTTTAAACATTTTGTCAATAGCGCTGAAGAAATAAAATGTACATTTCCATTAACAGTGGATAAAGAAAATAATTTAATCAGACTGTATATTCTGGAATATCACCTGTGTATATAATTGGAGAGGATTTTATGTTTTTCAACTTTGCAAATGGGTAGCCTACTTCACATGGCTCAGACTAATTGATCTTGATTGCTGATTTGATTATTTCTCTTTCAGGACGTCAGTGGGAAATGATTTTTAACTCGTATGCTTCTCATGCATGAGCGCACAATGACTGAACTAAAAATAATGTGTCCTAGACGGTGTTAAACTGTCTCGTCTCATTTGTCCCACTAAGCCCTGCTGAGAAAGTCTGACGCTTTCTCCTTCTTATAAGACCGTGCAGAACTTTCTGTGATATCTAACTAGAACAACTGCTCTATCACAGACCCCTCGGCTGTGACTCTACCAGAGGACCAATAAACCCAAAATGACAAGACACCAACCAAACTCTCTTTGGCTGAAACTCTTCGGCAATAAAAGAATAAGAGAACTTCTAGGCAATCAATTTAAAGTGCTTGTACTTGATAAGGTCCTCAGAGTTCATGTAGACGGGAGGAGAAGGTCTCTGTGGAAGGTCATTGGCGTAATTCAGTCATTCCCAGTTCTCTGGGAGATGGCACCACTTACAAAGCTGAATATCCATTCAAATAAAAGCCCCGGGGCAAACAGCTTCAGCGATACACAGCCTAAGACGTAGAGAGAGAACGGGAGAGATTGGAGAACGAGAAAGCATGTAAGTCAATGTGTTCAGCGGGGTGGCTTTCAAGCTCAGTTAGTTCAATCAGACATGTAATGCATGCAATCAGGGGTCATCAATGTGCTTGAGAGCAAATATTACATGAGAACTTTGCCACTGATGTTTAACGTTGACGAGTTCCCCACCGTCTGGCTTCGCACGGGATGCTGAAGGGTTTGCATTGTGAGAACTGTCAGTCAAACTTCCAGAAACCCCATTTTAAAATGACTCTGAAGTTGGACCTTCGTGAGAAATGTTTTATTACTTGGAGTTTAAAGGAAAGTTGCCGCCCTCGAGCGAAATAAGAATGAAAATCTAGAAGATGAGTCGGGGGAAGAGCGATTCACATCCACCCCTGAGTGACAAGTGACATAACTTTGAGATTGAGAAAATTAATTGGTACATCTCCATCATGTTATTTTTTCCGTGCCATATTAATGTCATGTCTAGTCCTCGTTTCTGACTGTTCCGAACTATCATAGGATATCAATGTTACACATGTTGTCAGATATCAAGTTGTAGAAGCACACAGCAGCTTATTAGCCGAAGGTCAATTATTTCTCATGTTTAATATTAGTTTATATAAGTGGCAGTTAAGTTTCTGCACTAAAATTTCGAGCACACTACGAAAATAACGTTGAAACAAATAAAAAATAGTCCTCCTGGCTTATTTCATGTTGAATTAATTCAAATATAAACACATTCTCAAGTGATTTGTGGGGTTGAGAGAGGAATTCATAGTTAAAGTATTCTGCATGTGGTCATGTGAAAGAGATCCGTCCATTTTTCTATATTTTCTATAAAATATATTTCTATGTTTGAATAGAAACGGAGAAAACAAACATATTTCATTTTCTTTTTTTCCAAAAGGGGAAAGTGTTTAGCAATAAGAGTTATGTTATTTGCTCTATTTGATTTGATTTAAATTGATAACTGATAAAGTGAAGTAAGTTATTCATACTTTGTCCCCTTTAACTTTAAATATCTTCAGTGCAGAGCTAATCAAGCAAATGTATAACATTCAAGCTGTGAAGTTAGTTGTACATCTGTTGCTTATTTCCTTCATCTTGCCACAAATCTGTCCCCCCCCCCCGAGTACCTTAATCCGTATCAGCACTCACTCTGTAAACAGGGGAATTTGTCTTTAATCATCTGTTACCCAGTATCTGTAACTCGCTGTTTGTTGAAGTTGAGTGATGCTCAGTGTGACTCTAGTCGTACTTAACCCGGAGATAAAACCCTCAGGTGACTTTGCTCTTAATCACCTCATGCAAATCATGTCATTAATGTTTTTTTTGCTTCAGATTACATCAAAGGCTCAGTCGTTTTTTTTAGGTGAAGTGTAATTGGCACAGAGTGTAGAGGCACAAGTGTAACTGCAAAAGTGTGGCGTGTCCTATCATCATTTATCAAACACTTGTGTAGTCATACATATGCATGCTGTCAGATGATGTTCTTGCATTGTAAATACAAAATGATGCTCCGAGAAAATGGAAAATGAATGTCAAAGTAAATTAGGAAACCACCAACTATAAAGCCATTTGCACGTACACATCCCGTACAGTATCATGAGTAACTCCAGGAGTTCATTTACTGCAGTGTTTCTGCTCTAATGAACACTTCATGTTTTTTTTTCTATTTAAGCTATTTTGGTATTGTTGCACTTCAAACAACTTTCATTTTTATTTTGACTGCTCGTCTTTCCTTTGATATCTGCTAACGGGTGACGGAGAGCTAAAAGTAGAACATGCATTTTGTTTCCATGTCGAACATGATGACGTGGCTGCTCCAGGAAAGTCAATAAGATATGAGTTTGGGAATTTATTTTACAACACAAGTCTATTTAAGGACTCTTTCATATGTGGACTCATTTCCTGACTGAATAACTTGAATAACCAATCACACGGAACCATAGTTGTGTGTCAAGAAATGATCCAGTTAAATATTAGCACAAAGATCATATCTCGGTTTTGCATTTCAGTCTGAACGTAGTCCTTGCGGTTCTCGCTTGATACGTAACATTCAGTTCCACAACTGAAGTGAGCATATACAGTAGAACCTTGTCTTTAGAGATGATTCTCCCACCATCTTTTGATTTAATATAAGAACTTCAGTGCCCACCCTGAGGCCCCTTTCTGATCCATCCTTACTCCAACTTTTCTAGCGATGTCCCTGTGAAATGAGGCGTCACTATAGAGTTAATTACTACTTCCTGAAGATGGCAGGTAAACACATTGGAGCCATGTTAACCATCCTCCTTATTATTTGTTGTTCCTGCTATACGAGTACACACAAGAGCAAACATTGATCAATGTATTCATATTTTCATCAGTGGAGAAACATTGTTTAGTTGCTCAATGTTGTACTCGAGTCTTTTCACATTCCGTGTGGATCTAACTGGCCTCGTCCACCTCCCACTGAGTCACCAGCTGTGTGAACTCTGTGTACTCGACCACCTCTCCCCCGGCTAAACCTCTGCCATGTGACCCGACCTTTCAAACCATCCGACCATGTCCAGGTCAAGAGTCGTTACTCTGATTTCATGACTGCACAGCTCAGAACCTTTGCCACCAACATTGACCCTTACTGCAAGAATTTGTAAACTGGTTGCTTTTTAAATGTATTGAAACATATAGAAACGATAGTCCCACCAAAACCACATTCTTCCGACAGTCATTCATAGCACAAGTGGTAAAATCATCCAGCCCCTACAAATACGAGGAAACTGTGTTTAATGGCGGATTGAGATTAAATAAAAATGAAGCGTCTCTATCACGTAACACGTATCACGTAAACTAAACTCCCAGTACAGCAGAGAGCATTGATGTTTTATTATTCATATACTGAAAGTAGTTTAACTTGTTCTTTCATTTGCTGGTTTATATCCCCTGCAAGTTGTTGTTGACCTCTGTTCTAAAATGATTGGGAAAACACAAAGATCTCTCGTACAGCCTAATACTGAGTAAGTCCTCAAAGCATATACGATTATCAATGACCCAACACATGTACTCTGTGGCTACTTTAAACTGCGGCCATCAGGAATGGGTTTCAGATTGTTAGTATGTAAAATAAATAGGAAGTTTTGTTTTATTCCAGAAGACTTGTGAACAGCCACATTACAAGAAACGGTCAATTCACCTTGTGTATAGACCGATACATGCACTTGGACTTTTGACCTTTTACACTTTGACCTCTGTTAGATATTGCTGTTATAATCCTTATTCGTCATACTAGTATTTTTAGATATTTTTTGAATGTGTGTTCATGAATTGTCTGTATATTTCTGTTTTGAATTGAATGTTAATCGCTGAACGAAGAATGAAGCATCTATAAAGTAATATTTATTTATTACACATTTTGTACCTCCGCTTTGCAGAAATTAGAAGGCTGTGCACATGCATTTAAGGATATATATAATAACTAGAAAAACAAAAGTGAAGCTCTGGAAAAGTGTGCTTTGCAGGCAACCAAAACTATAATTTATCTCCAGTGCTTATTGCATTCCTTCAGCTGTCTTTTTACATTTTAGTTTCACACTGTACTCGAAGCTGTGCTCGCCGATGATGACAGAAAAGCTGATGCAGAAGTTGTGTGTGTGTGTGTGTGTGTGTGTGTGTGGGGGGGGGGGGGGGGGTGGGGGGGGGTTGTGACAGTCAGTTCATGCTCACAATGCACATGTGCTTTATTCCTCAGGGAGGCGAGGCAGAGAGGTTGACTCCCTTGCTCCCCTGGCCTGTTTAAACCCTCAGGCCAAAGTGTGACACGAGCAGTGTCAGATGGGAGTGCATGTCAAGTGTGCAACGTAATACCCCAGGTGCCAACATGGATGAATGTGCCCTCAAGCATAACTAGTAAGGCTCTGAGGTGCATGGTGGGAAGGCTGTTCTATTGATAAAAGGACATGAACAATGTTATTTATAGCAACAACCTCAATAAACCTTTTACCTGTTCAGGCATACAATCATATAATATAAGAACCCTGTAACTAAAATGTTGATTCCATGTGAAATGATCTCAGAGGTCCCGTGGAGTGTACTGGCAGCTGTACTCTACAGCGATAGTGGCATTACAACTGAAATAATTCCCAGGGGTGGCAGAGGTTTATGGGTAATGGGAAACACTTCTCACAGCACAAATAGTCTGCTCACCAACAACCAATGAAAACATTAATTAACAAATAAAAATCTAAGTAATAAACGTATGTCATTATCTTTAAGTTAATGGAAAATAACAGTTTTGTTGGATTGATTGACGGATTTTCACTTCTCCCTTTCTGGACCTTCTTCAGCACGCTGGGAGTTGCACATTTAAAGCCAATTTTGACTTTCTACATCAAACTATAAATAGACGGGGCAATAACGTGGTCTTTTCCACAATTTTGGAAATCATTGCCTGACTTCAAAGTTCATAGTTTTAAAACAGATGCCTTCTGTAAAGCTGTAGAAGCACCAGTCGTCACGATCTGCTTGTTCTTTGGTGTCCTGTTTTATTTTGATGTGTTCACTCCTCCTTGTTATATGTCGAGTTGTACTTCCTGTCTGTGTGTTTACCCTGCCCTTCTGATTGTTAATGTATTCCTCCTGTGTCCATTTACTCTGCCCTTGTGTTTTTGCCTTCTTTTTCTGATTGTTAATGTGTTCCTCATGTGTCCATTTACTCTGCCCTTGTGTTTTTGCCTTCTTTTTCTGATTGTTAATGTGTTCCTCATGTGTCCATTTACTCTGCCCTTGTGTTTTTGCCTTCTTTTTCTGATTGTTAATGTGTTCCTCATGTGTCCATTTACTCTACCCTTGTGTTTTTGCCTTTCTCCCCCAGCTGTGTCTTGTTCCCTCGTTTGGTGTCTGTGTATTTATCCCTGTCTGCCCCAGTGTGTTTTGTCAGATTGTCATAGATGTTACGTCGTGTTCTGAGCGTGCTGTTGCGCGTGTTCTGTTCTACCCCTGATTGGTTTGTACTTTAGATTTAGGCTTTGTTTTAATAAAGCTCGCTTTTTGTTATTATTCTTGTCTGTTGTACTGTATTTGGGTCCTCACCTTTTCCACTGCGTGACACTAGTGTTGCATTGGAGCCAAATCAGGAAATGACATCTACAACAATTGTGCTATATGAGATCTGAGTGAGGAGAATTTACACACTATTACTTCTCTGTGGCAACGCTCTGGTCAAGACGCATGGACATTTATGTTCCAGCTCCAAACTCTGAAATCAATTCCTGAAAATGTAAAACCAGACTGCATGAACTCATGAATTACTGGGTGTGTTCTCAATCCGTCTTGCTCTCTCTAAATTGAGACATGAATAAATAGGATTTCATATCTGTCCAATACGTCGGCGTGTTTAGACTTTGCAGCTGTACACTTTCTTCACCCCCCCCCCCCCCATCAAATGCAAACTTGGCAAATGAGATTCTCCTCTCTGTGGAGGGCTTGCTTTCCAAATGGATGAGTTTAAAATGTCATTTCACAGCTGCTTTTCATGGTGATAATCAAGGTCACACTTCCAGACGAGGATCAGAGGAGTGAGAGGGTGTTATTTTCACATTTCTTTTTAAAAGAAAGAACTTATTTGGTTATTTTTGTGTTGCCTAAAGAAGATAGAGGCTTTATTCACATGTGACATCTAATTTCAAGAGGACTTTTTTCTACCATATTATTTGGACACTGATTTATGAGTTTTCTATAAATTTTATAGATTTACACTGGCTTCCTAAAGCATAAGAATCTCCCAAAAATATGCTACTTAAAATCATAAATATATATATGTTAACTTTTTTTATATATATAATGTCTTTTATATATATATTTTCTTTTATATATTTTTTTTTAGATATATGTATATATATATTTTTTTTAATATATTTTTCTTTATATATATATTTTTTTCTTTATATATATATATATTTTTTTAAATATATATATATATATATACAGATATATATATATATATATATATATATATATATATGTGTACATATATATATATATATATATATATATATATATATATATATACATTTATTTCTATTTTTATAAAAGACCACGCACTGGCTCTTGGCGGGAGATTTATTAATTATCACAACTGCAGCACTAATAGGATTACAAATGAATATTATTGTTATTTATTCAAACAATATCATATTGTTCCATATCAATTCTAAATGTTACTTTTAACATCAACTCATTGAAAGATTATACAAAAGTGCATTTGATCAAAGAAAGCATTGCACAGTTATTTTCTAAAGTATTTTATTTGAATTTGATCCCACAAATAAACAAAACCAGTAAACGGTCATTTTGTTCTGTACTATGTATTTTTGTCTAGGATCAAACTGCACTGGCAATACAGTAGAGTAGCCAACATATAATTTTCCCTGTAACTTCTCCAGCTTCTTTTGGGGGGAGTCCAGTGCCCTATTGCCAGGGGGGACATATGGTGCAGCATGTCCTGGGTTCCACCACAGGGTCTCCTCCCACTCAGCTGTGACTGGTACAGGACAACTACAAAGGGAGGAACACAGGTGGCATGAGAAAATTCAGTTTGGTTCCAGACTAAACTTCTGTGTACTATATGCACAATAAATGATTATTCATTACTCGGAAGACACGCATACATTTATGTAGGGGAAAAGGAAAAATTCATCATTACCATTTGAACTCGCTTTGAACTGAAATCCATTGAACTTCCTCGCACTTGGCTCACACATGGGACAAAAGCTGTAGTAGTTTGTCGGTCCAGGTTGGTATTTCTTCCATTTGTGGCATGTCTTCTGTTTTGCATGATCAGACTGTGAAGCCTGAATGTGCACTGCAAGAGTTTGCAGCTACTCTAAGTGTGAATCTTTTGGGAATGAAGATTAGCACCTCCCTCTGAGGCCATGGCTGTCTAATAGAGAAAGTTGGCCCGTCCCATGCTTCTGTTTTGTGAGTCAATGAGTTTGAATTTCATTTCCCGAGATGTCATAAGGGGGCACTGAATCTGTGAGTGTGATGATTAAAACCCAATTTGAATCCACGAAAAACTGGGCCAATGCCTCAGTGAATGATTTAGATGGAAAAATACATTATTTAAGTCAAGGTGATGTTATTTTCTATTTGCTGTAGTGAATGGGGCTGTAGGAAATCAAGGAACAGTCAATCGTTTTGAGAAATACACTTGTTGGCCATCAAACCCCTTGTCAGGTGTGAAGATTGATGTGGATTGCATCTTTGTGTGCAGAACAGAAATCCAAATATCCAGTGCAGAAGTCCTTGTGTTCATGAGCAAAACACAAGGACCAAAAATATAACTGCTCACATAAACCATATCGAAACTAAATGAGTCTATAGCGCCACACAGGTTGTTTCAGATTTGTGCTTCCTTTCAAGGAAATTCTTGGCCTGCAAGACACATGACTTTCCTCCACCAACAACACGACAAGATTTAAAATCTCTGCAAAAAACATTTTACAACATTTTGTTCCGACTAGACGTAACTACAGTATGTGCTCCATGTCTGTGTAGCCCAGTGGAAAGTCAGTACAGTAGCCAGGATCAGGATCAGGACTTTAGATTTCCGTAAATCCTTTTTTTCCATCCAATCGGCAACAAAAGTTCTAAATATTCCTGTGTAATTGCCTGCAAAATATATGTATGACAATTCCATACAGCTGACTAAGCACCGTTAGGGGAGTTTCTCTTTGAGAGTATTTCTGTGCTGCTTGATGTGTCTGCAGTCCAACTAGAGGACAGCTTAGTGGTTTAACAACACAATCTGCCAATTATTTAGGCAGCATATGTGAACATGTTCTGGTTTTGTAACTTTCTGAGTCACTACTGATATCCAGCAGTGCTTGTTTCCTGTACTGAGCTGAGTCAAAAACCTGCAATCTGTGCTTACGTGACTGTCGGTCAAGACAAGTCAAGTCTGCACAAAGCGCAACAGTTTTTACATGTGATGAAAGCATTGAGGCAATTGAATTGATCATTGTACCAGAATAATTGAACAAAAAACCTTCAGTAATGCTGTTGCTGCTTTGTGTGGAAAGGGCTCAGGGCTTTGTCATCAGCCCCCTACACAACTGACAATCTCCAGTGAGACTGCTTGTATCATTCAGCAGCCGCTGACTGCTATCGCTTTGTACCCTTGCCTTTTGACAAATAAATTGTTAAATGCAATCTGGCAAGCCAACGCTAAATCTTCAGAAGTCTCCCTCAATTATTACTTTACAGTGTCACTATTAATAAAGTTTGTTTACTAATCTCTGAGATCGGGATGGAACGTTGACTATTTTGGAGAAGAGGACATGCAGCCTCGGTAACGATAAGATGAAGATATCAGGTTTAGTTATTCAGCTGATTGAATCCCAAGCCCTCAATTTAAGTTGTGCTTTATAGTATGAAATTATCTGAGCATTAAAATGTTCCATACAGTCGTACTCAAACTCATGTGGACCAAAGATTAACCTCAACAAACCTGTTGTGAGTTTTTTTGGAAGTAGACTTTCTTTCAACCGATTTCGAGATGTGCTTGGAATCCAATTAGCATGTTCAGATTGCATATTCAGTGATGCAAGTTGAGTAATATTTCAATCATGTTTAAATCTTGTCCAATTGTATTATTTTACTTTTCAGACTTCAGAAAAAAAAAGAATTAGCTGGAATTGGATATGCTACAAAATAAGTAAAATCTGACGATTCTCTATGTGAACATTGCATAAGAAAGTCCTGATGATTTTTTATGTATTGCAAGAGATTGAATCAGGTCAGATCAGGGTCAATGAAGTGAATGTCAGTTTGAGCAGCAGCTGGCAGAAAGGAGCTACCTCAGTATTATTCACAAGATGTATGTGACCTGGTCTTTGTTTAATCACATCCTGCATAATCTAGGCCTGTGTTAGCAAACTGAAATACAATTTATTGTACGCCATTGGGTTCGGCTTATCTCAAATTCTACACTTCTCATTTGTAATTTCCTTTCGACTGCTGTTTGCTGACTTCAAATATGTACATGTCCCTCAGCCTTATCGTCATTGGGTTTCCAGCTTGACTTTTATGAATGGTGCAGACCTTTAAATGTGCCATCAGCCTCTTCCCTTGAGGATATGACGGTGTGGGTCAGTTTGATCTCTCAGCCACAGTCTTTCAAGTTTTCTACTTTGTGTAAAACGTGCCTTATCTGAAAGAGTGTGGGTGTTGGGGAGTGGGAGGCGGGGGGTAATTGAAAGAAAGCCATGTACATTTCTGCTTGGACAGCAGATTTCTGGCTAATCCCCTGTACCTGAAGGCTGCTAGTCCATCATTACTCTTTCATGTGTCGGGCAAGCGGTTGGGTTGTCATCACGGGCAGAGAAAGTGTCAAAGTGGATGTTTACATCAATAATTAAAACTGAGGGCTCAGAGTCATAACAGCAGAGGTTACCCTTTAATATTTCCTACAGTTTGTCCCTAAGTCGTCCATTACTGATACATTTCCCAAAGTGCTGGATTGTTGTAAGGCTTGTAATACCAAACTGGAAAGCACAGCAGAGAGCTATTCTATCCGCTTGTTTTTAGATTTTATTTGGACCAAGAAAAGGTGGAGCAGGTGTAGATTATGTGTTGTATTAGAAATACCTATGGTGTTAATCTGACACCAAGGGGACAGGATTGACTTGGGTTTCCGATTCATTTCAAAGGTGTGTTTCGTTGATCGAAGTAGATGCACGTTTTAGCCAAATAGCAGGAGAAAATTTGCTATTTTTCAAGAAATGATTACTGCTATTCACACATTTATGAAGATGAGAAGAAAATGACTGAGGCCTGAAGGAAAATCATGAGTTCCTGGTAGGGTTTAAGATCAGAATCTGAGCTGTCACACATGCACACATGGGTGGTGCATATATTGCATATAAGTAGCTCCAGATAATGTCAGTGTAGTTGGTATATTGGCTTTTCTGATTAGAATAAACAGAATACATAAATACTTCAGCGGCAAAACTCGCAAAATTAAGTAGTGCATTTGCTTTGCATTATTTGCCTCAAGTGGTCAAGTAACTGTCAGATGTGCTGCCTAATTAAAATTCCAATTTCTTTTTTTCCCCGACGTTGCCTTGGAAGTGTACATAACCCATTAAAGGGTAAGTTAAATGCACCATGGAGAACACCCAATCAAATATGACCGTTTTTTATTGTTTCATCGTATCTCATGGACCCATCCCACAAGGATAATAATCATTTTAAAACGATGTTCGTGGCCAGAACGCTAGTTTGAATCAGCACACAGGATGGAACTAGGTTGATGTGAAAAGTTTATTAGTGACTCATTTGCACCCACAACAGTTACAGCTCTGTGGGTGAAGAAGCCATTTATTCTCAGTGGCCTTCAAGTTGAAAACTCTGAGAAGCACCCAGATGTGAACGTGTTAAACTATTTAAATGTTAATCTCGGTTTAAGTGTGAACAACAAATCAGATCAGGCATTTATTTTTTGGATGAGAAAAGGGTGAAGCCGTTGGCCCATCAGCACATAAAGGTCCTCCTTTGAATCCACAGTGTTGTGGTCTTGACTCCAGGCAGACAGCTGTCGCTAGACATCTTTTAATAGGAAACCTCATGAGTGTGAGGGCGTTGAGAACTAGAAGTCCTCTTTCAGAGCGAATCTCTTGTGATCATAATATAAATGTCAGCAAAAAGGTACCGTATATACTAACGTCGAATGAATGGGAGTCATGAGGGCATTACATTGCTATTTCTTTTTGTTGCACTTACGGGAGGTGTATAAGCCACATTTACTAAAAGCCAGCTTCAACCTGATGGTTAGAAAAGAGGCCTTAATACAACGGATTGTCAAGGGTAGATATTACCCAAATGAACAAGTTATAGTAGGAATGTGGAAAATGTTGCTGATTTCAAATCCTTTGTGAAAAGCATATGATGGCTAATGTTAATAATTGATTAATCTCAGAGTTACCAGAGTTGTTGTGTCTATTTGTCTATAGCTACCTACTCTAGCTCTTTGTAAATGATCAAAGCCACACAATTACAAAAACTAATCCTAATACTACGAGAATGCAATGCGATGAGTTTAGATTAACAAGTGGAAATAAAAATAGAAAATTGTATTAAAACAGAAATTGTTTTTAAGATTAGTTTAGCTACAGCTGAGGGATGTTAATTTATGATTGGGCCTATAAGGGACAGTGATGTGATAATATATAATGTAATAAGAGTTCATGTCACAAACATGTGACATCTTCATTCGCAAAATTAATCAAAAATGCAGCAGAAATTCTCCTAGTTGATAATAAAACTGGAAAGCCCAACTAACCGGTCGATGTGATGAGTACATTTTGGTCAGATTATGTTAATTTATGCAGGTGGTCAGTACCCAATCTGATGATTGTTGTTGTAAGGGTTCCTGCTGTCCGTTAAATGTTTATTGTTGTTTGTTCTGTTTTATTTTGTTACTTACCTGTTCTCTCTCGTTTCAGTTGTGTTTACTTCCTGCCCCCTGGTGTTCCCAATATGTTCATTAGTGTCTCCACCTGTGTCTCGTTACCCCGCCCACTTCCTGGTGTATATAGTCTGTGTGTTTTGTTCCTGTTGTTGCCAGTTCGTCGTCGCACCTCTGTGTCGTAGTGGTCCAGCGGGTGGCTGCTTGAGCTTGAGCTTGAGCTTGAGCTTGAGCTTGAGCTTGAGCTTGAGCTTGAGCTTGAGCTTTGTTTCTGCATCCTGTCTTCCCTGATTCTGCCTACTCCTTGCCTGTTTTGTTTGCCTCGCTGCCTGCCTTCCCGTGCACCGACCTGTTTTTGCTGCAGCTAAAGACTGTTTTCCCGTACCCAGTTCTGTCTCTGAGTCGTGGCATTTGAGTCCTATTCCCTGTGTTCAGTACGTGTCGTTACAGTTGTTGGATCTCAGTAGTACTAGGTTGATAAAATGGAAAAGGAATAAGTTCTAGTATTTCTCCAGAATATTTTCTATCTAAAAACTGACAGAAACCAACCCCAAAACACAATTTTCAATTCAAAAGTACCCCCCGTTACTGCTGAGTGCGTCGGGTCACGGAGGAGCTGCTGCTTTCCTCACTACTGGCAGTGGGAGAAAACAGTGTAGTGTGATTTATGATGTTAATCATTAGCAAGAGAGGAGTGGAAGCATAGGGGGAGTGGAGAGAAGCTGCAGCGCTTGATGGAGTGTGTCCCCTCTGCATGAGCCAAGCCTACGGTTGGCTCCTCGCAGAGAGGCTAAGCACACCGCTGACTGATGGAGCAAGATGGACAGCAAATAGTGCAATGCATGCATTCATTGCAGGACTGTAGTCAAGAAGACCATTATAGTTGAGACCAAATGAGATCGTGATTCTATCAACACGACGCTAACACCCGACCCAAAAAGGGTTGAGACAAAATAAAAATAAAGTCAAGAGCCAACCCGGCAGAAGCAAGAACTAAAATATCAAGTGTCTCCAAATGCAAAACTAATAAGGGATTGTAGAGTTAATTCAATGGTTAATCCACAATGAATCTTCACTTTGACCCCACTGATTGGGATTTGACCAGAACCCCAGTTAGTATATAAAGACACAACAGCAGCAGCTGTGCAGTTCACAGTGGATTTACTCTTTTAAAGATGTATCAATTTAGATATTTAACCACATCCCCGGGACTATGAGCCCGATCATGCAACTGACTAATTATACTTACTCACCAATGTATGTTGGACCCCGTCTGTCATTTCTGCAGGTTTCAGTGTTACAGTAAGAGTAGCGGAGACCAGGGGGAAATTGTAACGTCTGAAATTGCTCTAATCAGAAAAACATTATTTAATAATGGTAGCCAAATTTAAAAGTATACATTTAATTTAAAGGTTCCATAAACCTTAAGAATTGAATGTGAATATGAATAGTGTAAAGGTTTTTCTAAATGTTTTTTCTATGTAATAGAACTATAATCGTTAAAATCCGAACGGTTACAACCCTATTTGCACTGCTAACGTTCTTTATTTTAATTGGGCCTCTTGCACACATATACTTGATTTGCCCATCAAACCCCTCTCAATAGCGGGAACCACATCAGTGCCCAGTGGGATTCCTGGCTGCTTGATACTGAACTGGCAGACTCCAAAGAGGAAAAACTGCCCATATCTGAGACCAGCAGATCCCACCATCTCTCTGTCACATAGCGTAAAGGACCAAGGTCTCCATCAGAAGCCGACTGCTTTGTGAAGCATGACAAAAGTTCTGGATTGGGGGGGGGGGGAGCATTTCAGATCACACAAACCGTCAGGGAAGTTCAAAGAGGGTTCAGAGAGGAGTCACGTCACCATGACATGAGCTGTTGCTGAAAACAGAAGTGAGACTCTACCTGACGTCTTACATACTGCAGACGCTTCCCTGTCTACTCGGATGGCAGGTCAGATTGCTGGAATATCCCGTCTGAGGACAAGTTTTTGTTGTTCTTTCAAATGCGTTTTGACTGCTTCAATAAAATATAGCAGGGCCACCGGCGAGGCAGCGAGCACTGGCTGTTCAGGAAGATGTATTTGTTTAGGAGGAAAGATAATTGGTGCTCACAGTGTGTACAGCATGACAAATACATATACAAAAAACAGAAATGTGACAAGTACTTTGATAAATTCGTGGTGTGATTCTCTTCAATCACACCAATTCATTTCATTGCTGATTCGTCAATCAAAGTTTATTATACACGATTGTGAATTACATCTTCTGTAGTCTACTTCTTGTCCATAAATAAACGGCATCAAGACTTGAAATGGCCGGACTATACTCAGATGAACATAAAGCATACAGACCATTTGAATTTAATGATATTGCTGACTGCTTTCACTTAAGTTATGCTCATCCTCAAATCTCTGCAGGGTTCTGTACCTGAAGCCTGAATTTATGTGCATGACAAACTGTTCACAAATGATCCATGGGAGTGTGGCTGAATTTATGTTGCTTTCGCATTTTATTCGATGGATGATGGATGTGGGATTAGGCAGTATCATGAATCATATCAATGTTTTCCCAGTCACTGTCGAGACGTGTGCAACTAAGTCTGGCTCCTGAAAGATTATCAGGTAAAGGCAATAGATGCACCTTCTTATGGATTAACATAACAAAAACCCTCGCTGATCCAATCCAATCAGTAACACAAAATCATATTTGTTTTGGGAAAGTTAATCTCTAAATTCAGAAATACAGTAAAACACTTTTAGTGTTTGTACACATGATTATTATGAGCAAAACATGATCTCTCTCTCCGCCAGTTGCCAATTTCGTTAAAACTCCTGCGGATCACTCGCTCGGTATCTTGCAGCAGTTTTTTTTTCAACAAAAACAACCCACTTAAATGGCTAAGTAAATGTCGGGTTTGTTGTTGCCGCTGACCACTTATGTCTTCCTCTGTCAGCACAAAGTGTCCATCTCACACACACACATGTACACAAACACACTGCAGTCTCGTTCTATAGTCTACCATTTCAACGACCTTAGACATCATTAGGAGCCTCAGAGGAATCGGCTTGACACCATACAGAATACAAGAACCACGGTTCTCTCTGCCCAGTGGTTCACTTTCAACACTCCGTATGCTTGGAACACATGAACAAGGAAACCGTCAACTCATCACTGCTGGCATTAATCTCCTCATGTGTGACGGGACCTGTCTGTGTGCGGATGACCCACCTGATGTTTAGCTATAGTAAGCATAGGTTCAGCCATGGATGCTGGTTACAGTCTGTGATGCTTACCAAACGACCTCACTAGGTCAGTGTGTCCTTGCTGTAAACGGCTGCGTCGAGATTCAGCTATGTTGGGCCGACTCTCCAGAGGAATAGCATAACACAAACATAAATTCCACTATAAGAATTTAGATATTTTGTGACCATCAACTACACAGGAGAAATGTCTCGAACAATAATGCGTTATTTGGCGCTTGAGTTAATGCTTTATCAGTTAGTCAGAGTTTATTTATTTTTTTATGTATACATTAGTATAAAAATGCAAAATGTGTGCATGTATACACGTGTGCCTGTATGTATAAAAAGACTTACCAACTAAAAAGAATAATTGTAAATTACTGTATATTTAATGTAAAATTGATACTTTTCTTGTTGGCTTTTCATAGGTTGGTAAATTTAACATGCAGCAATAATTCCTTTTATTTTATTTTTTAGTCAACTCAGAATTAAAACGTGTTTGTTATGAGCTGGCTCCATGTTCAACAAATTGGTGTGCTAAATACATTCCAAAAAACAGTGTACCACCTGAAGACAGGAAGCGCTTTCACCGTCTTGATTTCTGATTATGCCTTGATTAACAGGGAGAGTGGAGAAGGTGTGCTTGTGTTGGTCTGTAGTGTAGGCCTAATGTTGGCTTACGTGTGTACCCATTTAAGTAGATGCCATTGCTGTAATTAGCAGATGTGACACTCTTTGGCTCCTCTGGTAGTTAGATTGCTTAGTTTCCTCCATCAGAGGAGCCCCCTGGTTGGCACAGTGGCTGGTTGCTTTCCAGAGGCTGGCAGTACTTATAGCTTAGTCTTCCCAGTGCAGGAGGGATGTTAGACATTGTGTAGCCTCTTCTGTCTGTCACTTCACTGATTGCTTGCCTGCTAAAAGTGGTGTTACAGCACAGTATACAACCTTGCCTTTGTACCCATAAAATGGAGACATCTGCATGGCATTAGTATGTGAGCTTATCTCTAAGGGGGCTCACATCACTGCCTACTCTGACCCAAAGAGACATCTCTGTGCTCGGGAGAAGCAGTGTTATGTGTTTAGTCATGCCCAGCTGTAGTGAAGCACCAACACAAGCAAAAGCCTCCTCAAAAATAGCGCTTCATTAAAATTTAAGGCGGTTTGCTTTAGCAAGAATTGGCCGATCCATGATTTGCCATTTTTTGAGCAGGAAGTACTACTAGGTCGTCCTCAGACGGGCCCTCCATCGGTGCTTCCAGTCATCCCGATCCTCCATGCATCTGGCTAGCCCGCATCTTTCCTGAGTACATCCACGTATGTTATTGCGGGACGCCCTCGTGATCAGTGCCCGTGTGTTGGCTCCCACAGCACAAGTTTGCTGGCTGGCAGCTCTTGGTGTCTCTGGCCGTGACCTGCCAGTCTCATTCTCCTGACCGCTGTTTTCTCACCCACCCTTAGCGCCCCTCCCCATACAAGTGCGTGTTGGTGACATACTCATCCTTGTTGATGCCAAGTACCACACACAGCATTCTTGTGTAGCACCCATCTAGGGATTTCTGCAGGGTGGGTTTCAGGGTCCAGCATTCACTGCCAGGAAGTGAAGACTATCATGCTTCCAGTCCCTTGAGTCATCTGCTCATTATGTTGCCTCTCCAATGAGATAAGAGAACAAACATTGTCAAGCAGCTAGTCTGCAAGTCAAGTGTCACTCAGGTTGCCTCTGTTGCGCGGCAGCTGTTAATTGGGAATTGGGAATAAGAATGCAGGCCACCAGGTGTGAGACATCTAATCTATCAGCCTCCTTCCACAGCATAAATATTGAGATTCTCATTTAATTATTGTGCTGCAATGCGGTAATCACATGGGAAATAGGTCTATTGAATTTAAACAAAATTGGCTGCATTGTGCTCGTCACAAATGTTATTTGTGTCAAACAAGAGACACAGCAAGTCCTTGATTTAGTTAAGAAGTTGCATAGTTTAAATCGAACATCAAACAAGTCAACTGAATGAACGTCACCAGCTCAATGACTAAGTTACTCTCTGCATCATCTTGGGGCTAAAAGATAATGGGAATCTTAAATGGTCATGACAGAATCCCTCCATTCTTTGTCATGCTGTGAATAATACGCCAGTGTTTGGTTCATCAGCTGTGGAAGAGCTAAATGGTGCTGCAAGCTTCAGTTTGATAATAAATACTGATTGTCACACGTGTCTTAGAAACTTTGCTGACTGGTCATTACTTCAAGTCCAATTAAAAGGGAGTGCTGCGACCGTTGACAGTCGAAAACAATGTGGCAGACATGGTACATGCAGTCGGAGACTATATCAGGCATTGTTATCACAAAGAGTGCACATGTGTGGATATTGGCAAACCTGCAAATATTCATTGCAGATTGCTGTTGGCTGAAATCAAGGAAGAAAATAAATGTTTCCCCATCTACACACTCTTTCCAAGCTAAATTATATCATAAATCTTGGCGCATTCAAAAACAGATTTTGTGGCAAAGACTGTAGGCAAAATTACGAAATAAACCCAATTAACCTTTCTGAAGAAAAAAAGAATCATAATAACTTGGTGGTAACTATGATTGGGCGGTATGTATTTTTTCATTCAGCTTCATACCTACCTGACATTTCTCCGGGGTAGATGAAATATGCCATGGTGTATATCAACCTTAAATGAGCCTAATCCGTTAAATTGTTAACTTTGCCTTCACTTTAATCAGTAGATGGCAAGAAAGACACAGGGAATTGGCTTGGGTCTTAAAGAATTTTAACATTTATTGACTTAGCCTAAACTGTACACACAGCAGTGCTACGTTCACAGCTATAGGATTACTGCAAACTATATACTCTGTCGCACACGCTCTCTCTCTCTTTCTGTTGTTCTTGCTGATTTGTGTGTGTTGGTGGCAGACTGGAGGATGATACAGTTTGGGGTTGGAGATGATGATGCCACGGCAGCTTCCCAGACAACACTAATCCGCCACAATCAGCATGCCAGATTAACATCAATGCCTCAGTCAAAAGCTTAGGTTCCATCAACTCAGGTCCTACTCACAACAGTCATGGAGCACATGCTTACATACATACTATGGAGTCATCTTATTCTCTTATTCATTCTAGTAAAAACTCATGCAACACCTAACTCATCACCATAATCTTAAAGAGTTGATAATATGTGCAAGACATCCTTTTAGGCAGTTAAGTTTATTAAAGCAGTCTGGTTCTGGTTTCTATTCATAAGTAATATCCTCTTTACAGAGAAAGGCTATCGCGACCATACAATGTGTAGTTATTGCGTGTATATTCTCCAGTCTTTTTCCCAGCATGCATACAACAGGAAATTGAGGAATATGGATATTATTATCCAGAATAATGTATCTTCTGTTGAGCAGGACCTCAGAGAATGCATGAGTGTACCAATCCTACCACATTACATACAGTGAACTAACTACAGGGACAGTCCCCCTGGAGCAACTCTGGGTTTGTTACCTTGCTCAGGGGCACAATGGTGGCAGCCCTGGTATTGAACCCACAACCTTCTGGTATTGTATTTGGAAGCCTACCCACTAAACTACCACCATGCCAATATGATTCCCATGGATGTGATTTTTCTTAAGATAGATCTGAGCTATAAGTATTACATTGTTGTATTTTCATTGTATTGTTAAGCACCTTGCATTGCAACTTTGCATGTAAGGCGCTATATATAAAGTTATAAAGAAGACCATCAGGAACACCCAGACCCCCCTTGTTTCTTGGCATGGCCAGTTTCTTTAGGTTAATTCTGGGCTTCTTGTCCCGCCATAGCGAGCTTGAGAATAATTTGACAATTTCCTTGAGTGATTGCTGGACAAACTTTATTATTATTGCTGATATAAGAACGGAGAGTCTGGGTAGGAGGTTCATTTTGATCACCTCTTCTCTGCCCCACAGTGATAGAGTTAAGACTTTCCATCTCCTTATGTCCTCTCTGATTACTTTTAAAATGCTAGGGTCGATTATGTGGAATATTTGACTAATTTGAGAGCTGATCTTTATTCTCAAGTACTTGCATAACTTGATGTTTCCAGAAAAAGGGTTCAGAGCCAAGGTGGGCAGAAAATGTGTCTTGGTTAAGAAGGATAACCTCAATTCATTTTGTTATTTAATCGAGTTATTTTGTGAATGGCTCGAATAGCACAAGCCAGCGGCTCGAATGTTAAAATAAAAAATGGCTGGTGAGGCTGGACAGCCCTGCCGCGTGGATTTGAAAAGTTTGATTGAATGAGATATTATAGCTTTTTTGTTTTAACACAAGCAGTTCATGATATTGTGCTTTGATCCATTGCATACATGTTGGCTTAAAACCAAATTTTAGACAATACGTGAAATAAATTAGGCCACTCGATTCTGTCGAAGGCTTTTTCGGAAGCCAGCGCTGTAGCTACCGCGGATGCCAAAAAGAAAAGGCTCTTAAAGGAGTGTTCTCATATGATTAGAGGCAAGGTGGCCTCAAATGAAATCCCACCTGGTCCAGATGTACTGAAGAGAATATCTTCTTCAGGCGCATCGCAAGGATCTTGGCAAACAATTTATAATTATTATTTAAAATACTTTATTGTCAAAAGGCTCATTAGCATATGGTCCTTGGCCGCCTTTGGAATTGGAGAAATGATAGCAATAGACATTGACTGTTTTTGAGATAATATCATTGTAAAGCTTAGTGAGAAGTGGATGTCCTGGAAGCTTTAATCAAACTCTTCGCTTTAACCATCATCACCTGGTGTTTTCCCATTTGAGAGGACTGTCATGGCAGATTTTACTTCTGTTTCCAGAGCACATGTCTCCTTTTCATTAATCTTAAAGTTGGGTAGAGATGTCATTAAAACAAATATCCATATCTTCATTATTTGCATGGCATTCAGATTTATATAACTAGAGTAAAACTCTTGAAAAGCTAGATTCATTTGTTTTTGTTCATGGACCCATTACAGTTGTGTGTATAGCAGTTTCAAATAATGTTTTATTTTCCATTTGTTTGTAGTTTGTTGTGCTACAGTAGCATTTTTCCAGCTTTGTCTCAAGATTTGAAATATTTCTTGCGAGAAAGAGAAAATTATGTCTTCTCATATAGAATTGTTTTTAGTGATAGATCTGAGATCTTAGAGATAAATTATTCATCATTCATTGTTTAGTCTTGTATATATTGGAGAGACAATAACTGACGGAGGTGCATGGTCAGATATATTAAACCTGTGAATTCCATTCTCCATTAAAGCTTTTGATATAATCAGAATCAGAAATCCTTTATTAGTCCCACAATGGGGAAATGTACCTTATTACAGCAAAATAACAAGAAAGCAGATAGTCTATTTGTGCGTATGAGTTATAGACCTTGGAACAAAAGGTATATTCACGGGTGTGTGGTCTCGATAGGTGCCAAATATCAGTCAGTGCCATTGTGTGTTTTTTCAGTTCATTAAAAGCTGCAGAGAGGACTCCATCCGCTGGCAGGTCATTGACCATATTGAAGTCTCCTCCCATCAGAATGGGATCTCCAGCTAATGTAGATAAAAGTACATTCAGGGGTGATAAAAATACAGCAGTGCTTTTTTTGATTTTGTAAAAAAAAAAGTTTGATATATAGGCCATCCTTGTCAGCTACTTGTTCTGTACATCTTAAATAAATTCTCTTTGTGATCAGGATGCTGCGTCTCGAAGCTGCTCCGCTGCCTGGGGCTAAAAATACTTTGTCCAACCCCTTTCTGTTTTTAATTTACGCATTTCAGCCTCTATTCTATTGTACCTCTTGTAGCATCGCCACATAACATGCTTATGATTTCAATGTGATCTCACAGCGTTTGACTGTATTTGAAACCCTAAATATATTTATTAATGTGATAAACCTGCCTGAGAGCATAACATTTATATTCTGTACCAAGATTTTCGGGAGATCCTACCAATTTTTAAATACCCTGGTATACCGTAATACTGCCCAAGCATAGTGTAACACAAATATATATTTCTTATTAAATAATTGATGGCCATAACATTTCAACCAGTAAAATGGTCTTTTTATTTTTTGTTTAATCTTTTAAGCATTTTTTTTTTATTTTTAAACCTGAGTTTGCCATCAATGACACCTTGTACAGGTAGCCCCCACATCTCATCTTCATCTCATCAGAGAATCTCCTTCTTTGACTTTACAGAGCAGCATCCAGATGTTACAACAACACGCAGAGCACCTACTCAAATTGAAAACGAGGTGACTGATGGAGGCAACATCTAAAGCTGTTGTGTATTGAGTGCAAACATGTTCAAACAAAAGGGTCCAAGATTCAGGGGCCATGGTCAGCTCGAATCTCAATTGCTGTGCCAAAAGTTGAAAACTGTAATGAGTAGTAGTTTATCAAAGAACACAAACTGTTTTAGTTGCAGCTGTGCTTTATTTTTTATCTAACTAAGAACCTCAAACTGCAGGGAGACAATTTTAAAGCAACGCTACGCAAACGCACCTGCTTCATTAAGATCATAGCCACAGTCAACAACAGAGAAGTCAGTGTGTCAGGTGCAGACTATTGTCAGGGATGATGAAATCTGGAGTCGAATACAAATTAAAGCAGCTCTTCAACAACTAGGAGAGTCTCACTTACCAACATTATGTTTCCCTGAAGTTTCCTCCTGGTAACCTTTTTGATTTAAAGCACCAGAGATGAGGCAGCTCATCATGGTGTGTGCTGCTAAGGTTAGTTACATGGCTGGATTTCTTGGTGTCAGTTCAAGTTACATTTTCATCATCGGGTCAAAATTCCAATTTGTCCAATACCTTAGTCTTTGACCTTTTAAATTTTTTTTTTTTTTTACGACATTTCAATCGGCCCTAGCTGTACTAGTGCTAATAAACAAATGTCCCCCATCAGACATCAGAATGTTAGTATTGTCATCAGGTTAGCATTCAGCTAATAGCAGATCCACTGCCTAACTACAACCTGCTAGTATGCCTGTAGACTCTTAGTCTTGTTAATTTACATCTAATCACAGCTGCCAATGTGTCAAGATGTAGTATATATATTTTTGAAAACATTATTTTATCAATTAAAAGACGACTAGTAATTAAAATCATAAACGTAGAGATGTTAAATTAATAATTTGGCTAAATTTCTCCTTATCAGAGAACCTTTAGACTGAAGCCGGGAGATCCTGTTGTTGAATCCCTCCCGTTCCTCATTATCCCCCTCTCCTCTTCAGCAGCCCACTGCTCCTACTTTGCACATAACAAGTGGATAGTTGAAATATTTAATATACAACCTAAAAGGCACTGCATTGTTATTTATATCATCAATTTGAATTTCAAAGGAAGCTATACCTTCTTGTTAGGGTGATGATGCATAGACCGCATTTAAAGGCGGTGCAGATCGACAACGCTGCCTTCCAACACGAGTGGAAATTGACAAATGGGAAGAAATGACTTTGGATGATATATGGACTAATGGATCAGGGAAAGGACACAGTTGAAGGCTTTCTTTAGCATGTCAGGGTGTATCTGCTTCAGGTTAACAGCATTTGATCAGATTGTGTCCAGACTGCTGACACGGTAATCGTAGAATACTAATGTTTGATGATAATCACCATTATCTTATTTTTCCCAATGTTATTACACCAAACTAATTCCGACACCCCTCTGTTCTATAAATGGATACTTTTTGACCAATGGAGATCAGCTTGCGTAAAGTAATCAGTGAAGTGTTCAGTTTTTACAATTTATATCTATGTCAATAAATACTGACTCGCTTGTTGGTGCCAAAGCCTATAAAATCAAAGGTCTACTTAATCACAATCCTGCCATATTAGTCTTTTCCTAGTCTTAGCCCTGTCTCCGGTGAAGAATGGCCGGTCCGGCTTAAGGTCATCCTGCAAGGCCTCACATAAATTCCACCTGCGTTACCTGTCTTCTGGCACTTTCTTGATAACACTCATTATTGTTCAATGACCTGGAGGCAAAGCTTCACTTTAAGCCTCATCACCTTTAGGCAGCAGCTGGGGAAGCTCTTCCTTTGCAGCTCACCTCTGTTTTTAAAAGCCATAAACTCATGCCCGACAAGTTAGCCAGGAGACAAGAATCACAAGCGGTAATTATTTGATATTGTAAAGTGAATTACACCCTCCACCCTCCACCTTCCTCCAGAGGAGGGGAAGCTTTCCGGAGGACCAAGGGGATGTATCCAAGATGTGTGCAGTTTATGAGGCTCCTCAATCACACGGAGGAAGAGGTTCAACCCGGGGCGTGAATGAAAGTTTGATGTCAGTGGTAAGATGAAATAATAAAAGGAAAGAGGAAAACACATCCTAACATCTTCTGCGATGTAATTCCACTCTGTGATCATCATTCGAATCCAAAATGATAAGACGATGTAGTCAAAGGAGATAAAGGGATGAACTAAAAAACTGTACACTGTAGACTTGAAATGGTGCTTCAGTGTGTAGTGGTGGATGAAGAACCTTCCCTTAACGTAAACACTCCTCTTAAAACACTCGTACTGGAATATATAGACGCTCAACGGTGTGGTGAAGCCATTGCAACGGCCAAATAGAGTGAGAGGGCCCTTGGAGGCTATTCACACTAGTGCTGATAGTTGTTAAAACCCTGTGTGCTTCACTTCAAATGGGTTTAGAACAGCTTGCGGATGTGAACAGGGCATTGGAGCAACACCATAATACACTCTGGGATGTTCACCTCAGGCAAATACTCTGTGATGCTAAGCACCGTTCTCAAAGCTGCCAAAGAAAGTCCATTGATTTCTCTTTTTGTTTGTGGACTTCTTTCCATTGTGGGATTTGAAGGAAACAGAACTACCAAACCACTCTCGCTGTGGAGGCTTCCCAACAGCCAATAGTTTAAAAAAATTCAATCAATTAACATGATTCTCTTTCTCTGGAAACTAAAACAGGAGCCACAAGACTATTTGAAAACTAGGTCAAACTAGGAAGTAACTTCCCAGAAAACGGAATAGACTTGTGACCGGCAGCAATAAATGATGAGACTTTTAAGACGTATAAATACTGCAAGATTCTATGTTCATTTTCTTATTTTTTTTTTTTATGTTTTTACCAAAGTGCATCTTTAAGCACTTTTGTGTCCTTGTTGTGAACAATGCTTTTAGTGCTCTATAATCTCATTGTCACAGTTGTCACTTTAACAAATTGAGAGCACTGACTCCTTGCGAGTCATCATAGACAGAACTTCAACAATACCATGTCTGCATGACATTCATGACAGCCATTTAGCTTGCTAAAATACGAAATCACAGACAAAGCACCATTAAATGCTCAGCAATGGTGTTCGTGCTGGTTTATGTTCAGCTTCTCCAGAGACTGTGATGGAAGAGAAGTCATAAAGTGAGTAAATAGAAAAAGTCGATAAATTCGAATTTGGGCTGTTTCCTTCCTGTAGACAAGAACCATCTGCCCAATGGCAGTAAAAACAGATTATATTTTTCTCAGCTGGTGTCTGCATAGTGAGAATCCCACCTGGAAAAGGAGTGATTTGCTCAATCTACAAGCTAAATGAATAACGTTGGCATGAAAGGCAATTCACTTTTTTATTGCTAGTTTAGCTGAAAATGCCGTATATTTGAAACATTTATCTCACTCACTTTCAAAGTTAGCATTGAAAAGAGGCTGTTCCAGTACTAAAGTTATAATATTATAGGCTGCTTTTAGACTATTTTAATTCCACATTGAACCTAATCTTCATTATCTATTCACTGGGACTTGCTGCAGAAGAAAGGCTTGATGCGTTCATATTTATACTAATATACTTGGCACAGTTTACACATTTTTAGTCTTTACTTGCCATTAAAATGTATTTTAAGGACATTTTCAATCCGTCAAAGTCAGCCGTGTTGGAAGTCACTTGCTTGTCCCAGCTGAACTCAATCAAGGCTGACAAAGCTGGTGGACACTAGGGCTTGGTATCGCCACTGATTTCCCAATTCAATCCAATTTCATTCAACCAAGCCCTAGTGGACACTAGTAATTGAAAAATGTGGTGGTAAGTTACAAACCGCAATCCATGTATAAAAATGTCCCTTGACAAACATCTTATGATATCACAGATGTCCATGTTTTTCTACAATTTTCAGAGGAGAAAAAATGCAGACTGAAAGAACCAGCACTACCATCTGGTTGCTCCTAGGATGTGAGGTAACAACAGTATCAACCACTGAGCCACCGTGGCCTTGAAAGCCCTTGAGACCATTTTGTATGAAAGTGTGTAGGATTGTCGTCCTGGGCTGTAAGTCCACAGGCCAGTGTGTCCTGGGTCTGCTCCAGGGTCTTCTGTTAATTGTCTGTTCCCTGAAAACCCCCAAGGGGAGGCAGCCAGAAGGAAGCCATAACGGATGTCCAAACCACCTTTGCTGGCTCCTGTCAATGCCAAGGAGCAGTGGCTCAACACTGAATGATACACATGTCGACATGTTTGACACAGTAAAGAATATATGGAGCTAAATCCGGGCCAAAAAGTCTTCATCATTTGAAAAATAAAATTGAAACTGAAAGTTCAAGCTTTGATTTTGAACAATACAATAATATATTGTATTGTAACACCCCCACGCCAGATCAGGGTCTGAAACTAAAAGAAATATGATTTAAAAGTAAAAAAAGATCTGAAACTGAAAAAAATAAAATTACATTTTTTTTTTTAATAAGATCTGAAAACATGAAATCTGCAAATCCAAAAAACAAGAACTCAAATAAAAAATATATGAAAGTGAAAAATGTAAATAAATAATTTATTCCAAAGAATTACAGAATTGAATCAAAATAATTTTCAATCTGGAAAAAAACCTTTTCATATGCTTATTTTTAGTTTGAATATATTATTGTATTATTCAAGATCAAAGCTTTCACTTTCATTTTTTTTTCTTCAAATGATCAACACCTTTGGCCCTGATCTAGTTCCATGTATTCTTTCGTGTCACACACGTCGACATGTGTATCATTCAGTGTCGAGTCACTGCTCCTTCGTATTGACAGGAGCCAGAAAAGATAGTTTAGACCTCCATTATGGCTTCCCTCTGGGGTATTCAGGGCACAGGCAATTGAGAGAAGACCCAGGAGCAGACCCAGGTTAGGGTTAGTGAAGTCTCAGTGAAATCTCAGTTTACATTAAAACATTTTATTATCAAAACTTTTGACCCAGATTTAGCTCTATAATAATATCAGTTATTCACACAGTGTGTAAATATAACAAAACATTGGCAATCTATTAAAACTCATTGCGACTAGCTTGCAGTCAAAATGCTTGACCTTGCTACCAACATAAGCTCCGCCTCTTATATGCATAAACATTTTCAATTTCAGAGAAGTTGATCTAATGATCTGCAAGCTAAATCGGGTTCAACCATCCTACACTGAAACGGTTAAAACACACCAAGGAAAAACGATGTTTTTAACTTCACCTATTAGATAAATGACAGCACTCATGTAAGGTCAAGTCCTTTTTCTGTCTTTGAGACTTTTCTCCGGATATAGCTGATCTTTCAACACCTCGAGTTGTTATGACACTGATTTACGAGGAGCCCTGTGTGAGGCATTATGATAGAAAGTAATATTCTTCTCAGGCAACAACTGATGAAAGTAATGCATACAGATCCTTGTCTTGTTTGTGATGGTTCTGCTTAGGATCTGTCAAAACGCCATAACTGCTTGTGTTGGAAAAAGCTGACTTAAACTCTAAGCTTAGCTGTGGATTTGCAATTCTAGAATTAACACTAAAATGTGCTTTTGTATATCTATCTCTAAAGATAAGGTCATGTTCTATTTACACAGTCAGCCAAATGCACTTGAGAGAAAGATTCAATTAGAAACAACAATGAATTTGACTGAACTGGAAGCAAAGGTATCCCCGTGCAACACGCGTGCAAATGCCAACACGGGAAAATACACAACTTTGCCAAAGCAGCAGGATAAGTGGAATCCATAATATAAGTCGCATGTGTAGGTTAGATGTCAAGTAGATCTGCTTAAAAAGCACATAAATCTACATGACTTCCATTAGAGGTCAGCGATATATCATATGCTCCCCGTCACGCATGTGCATCTTAGTGGGTTTTTTTTTTTTAAAGCACATTAGAACAGCCGTCTCTGAACACAAGCCAATCAAAATCATGCATCATCTTATATTGTACATTTAAGGGTCACATTTGTCCACCAGTCAAGACAAGAACTCAAGCATGAGGTTTTGAGGACATTATCTCCACCAGTCATTGTTCCATATGCCTAACCCTGCTGGCTCATGCAGCACAGCAGAGTTTATGCTTAGCCAGGCCCTGGGGAACAGTGTGTACTGTGCATGGCCTGTGTAACCAGCCATATGTGACCCTGCTCATAATTCAGTCACACGTAAGGAGGGAAATACAGTGACCTGTCCACACTCGGGGGCTTGCAAATCTGCAAGCCAGGCTCTATTTCATGTTCATCCTTACACATTTCTCGGGAGCGTGACAACCAGAAGGTTTATGGTGCAGGTGCTGGTGTCCGTGTGTGTGTGTGAGTGAAATCTGTATCCAATGTTGCTGTTCATTTAACAATCACATTTGTGTGATAATTACAACTTGACTCGTTCTCATTTTAATGGGCTTGTCTAAAGCTTTATTAAGCTACATTTGTTTTGTATTAACATTTCATTGAATGACATGCACACAGTGCAAAACACAATGAGAGTTAACACTAAAATCAGTTTTATACATTAGTTTATTGTTTTGGTTCTGAGGCTCTCGCATAGTACATGTGACTGAGTGTTACAGCCTCAGCGCTCTCATGAGGTGGAAAGAAACTTGAATGGGAGGTTCATGTTGTGCTGTTTCTGCTGCTTGTGTATAAAACATTAGCCAGTTAATTCAGTATTAATGTTACATATACCTGTTGATTAGTTCTGAGGTTATATTGAGGGCTTGGGCGTTGGGCATCTATTGATGAAGTGTACATAAGAGAGAGAGGTAGTTGATCACAAAACATGATCCTTTCAAGAACCGGAGTAACACATGTTGGTTGTATACATACAGATATACATCTACACCTTGACATCACGTTCCACCAGCCTAATGAAGAAGTCCTGTTTCAAAAGATGTCAATGATGCATCCCAGTGGAGGTTAGATGCAGAGTATTTGGCGCTCACTCCTTCTGAGCACTCGGTGCTCTGTGTATTAAGGCAAATAAAATGGAAAGAGCCATCCACCACACCTGAAAGAGCTTCAAGATGGCTTTTGTTCAAGCAGGCAGAACCATTGCAATTGGTTTTGTGCCAAATGGACACACGTTGAAATCTGAGTGACCTCAGTCGGGTTGCCTGAGGGAGGATGAATGATGCTCACAGACCTGAAACCGTATATGAACCAAGGTCAGATTTACATGGCAGATATAACACGTATCTCAATCATATAGTGCAGGGTACTTCAACGTTTTTCAGGCCAAGGACCCCCAAAGTAGTGTAGCGTGGAGCAGGAACCCCCGACTGTATATATTGTATAGAAGAGGTCCGGGTGTGAGGTAACCTTTTCTCCACTCTGTCTCTGACAAAAGGTGTGTGTCACAAAGAGGGGGGAATGTGAATGCGCAAAGCAATTTCATAAAAAATAAATGTGCTTTATCTACATACAATTTCGTGACCCCCCTGCAGGACCCCCTGTTGAAGACCTATGATATAGTCAGTGTATATCTAAGGCTGTATTAGAACACATTTCTTTTCTCTATATTTGTATAGATACTCTATATAAAGCTACCATTCCTCAACTTGTCGTGATCATTCTTACTCTTGGATTCTGTTTTACAAATGTGTAATATGAAAGTGTAGAAATGAATTGCACATGCAAAGCAAATTACTTTTGTCTGTTTTTTCAATGCCACTTGATTGCAATACTGTTATAGCTGTATGTGTCTGTGGTAGCTATGATTGTTCTTCAACCCATATGGTTAGCTCCTTGTATTTCCTTAACTACATGAACTTGGTTTCACCCTGAAAGCATGACAAGGTAAAGATAAATCTTTAATTCAGCGTTGCAACCCAACTATTGTAGAAATGGGAAACGCATATTATCAACCCTATCTGTGATCTAATGAGTCAAATAGAATTATGTTACACATTCTCTGTACCAAAAGGCATTGACAATAAACGCAGAGCATGCAGCTTTATTGTCCCATTTCTTTGTTATTGAGCCAACTGCATGCTATCTAAGGCCATTCCACATGCCGGTGGTGGCATCATGATGCTGAAACTGGAAAAGACGTATTGAGTGCAAAGAAAGTGGGCTTTCAGCTCAGAAAACTATCTAAGGAAGTAAGAGTGATGAAATGACTTCAGAGCAATAGGGAAGTCAGCAGAACTGTAACCATGAATGGGATATCTCAGTTTATTAAAGTTCCACAGCTCGCATCCTGTCACTCAGAGTCTTTGTGAAAAACAGAAAAATGCCGGCGCTGACATGGTAGAAAACAACAATGCAATGCATTATTCAACAAATAATTCAAATAATACAAATAATTCATCAAACATTGTTGGTCCCTCTTTCACTCTTGCCAAATCTCTTTTAATAATCCCTTCTTTCTCGCTAGTTCACTTATTTTACTCTCCTCGTCTGTGCCTTGAGACGCATTCGCAATCAAAAGCCACTTTGTTCATAATGAACAAGGGCGGAGGATTAAGTGCAGATGTCAACAAAGAGGCGCTTGTTGATGAAGTGACTTGTACTGAATATGCTCATCCAGCTAAGCCTGGCCAAGTCACTGCATGTACCCAGATAGCAATGGATTGGTCAGAGGACTACAGACTGGGGTGCCTGTTCCTGTCTGTCCAGCTGGAACACACAGGCTGCCACTGTGTTATTTGGGCAAAGCATCCCACTTAAATGAGTTAAAGCTACCTTAATCTGGATTCAACTGGAATCTACACAAGCGGAAACCTGAATATATTATATACATGTCTAACTATGAGTTTGATGTTTTGTTGGACTACCTGCAACACACAAAGATGTCAACAGTAACTCCTCAGTGCTTCCTTTGGTGTTGCCTTTGATATGTGATCGACAGGTTCATTAATTGGTTCACTTGAGAGGATGGCAGTTTGCCAATCAGCCTAAATAGTTGAGCATGCAATGCAAGGGCTGTCTTGTTTCACTGGATGCGGCACGAAGAATGTGCCGCAGCACTTGGGACTAATGACAAGGTCACCTTAATGTCGAATGCAAAGTCAAAGTAATGTTTCTGTCAAACGCACAGATGCATACGGACACATTGCAAAATGCAGTCGTTTATGTCGTATAGTTTGTTGTGTGTTTTTAAGTGCGTTCATGTTGCATCAGTTCACCCAGACTTCACGACACAAACTTACCATTTGTTTTTGTGTCATGTGCCAGGTCTCTTTCATTATTTACAAGGCCCTTTTATATAATTTGCATATGCAAGAATCACCCTCTTTTGGCGTTTGAATGCCAGACCACTCTGCAATGATTTGTATGATTTAAAATGATTTTTGAATAATTGTTTGATTTTTAAATTCATTAGGTTTACATTTGCATGCAATCGTTTTGATTTCTGATTGCAGCAAACTACAATGAGGCCTAATTACTTAAGGATTTGACCTTTCTGTGATGTGTCTGAAAAGAAAAATGATATGCTAATATATTGTATGAATTGATAAACGCATCCAAACTGAAACGTAGACTGGTATAGGATGACTACATCCTGAGCCTACTTACTATATTTCATTGTTCATGTGCCTTCTTTGAGATGCTTTGCATACTTTCAGACACTAATGAATACTCGGGTAAGGTACCTTTTCAAACAAAGCACTTACTGTAGCTGTGAACTAATGCGCAGTGAAGAGTAAAAGCCTGTGGTTGTACAGGTCATCTCTCAGGAGTGAATATGTATAAATGTATGAGCTTGGAACAAGGCGATGTTCTAAAAGTACACGCTTATTCAGCATATCTTTCCAGTGTAACTATAGACAAATAAGCCAATTAATTGTATTCTGTGTATTTACACTCTGTGAAATATTTACTGCATGCTGAAACCTGCCACTTAATTCAGTTGTCGGCATTTTGAACATGGTCTGGCTGCTCAGACATGCCATGCAGGTAAGATGCAGACAGCACCCGTCTCCGAATTACCAACAGTCAAAAAATATCCCTTCTGCAATGACTCCGTAGCTGAAGCCGTGGCACCTCTCTGACAAGACTCTGCCAGCAGACGTCCTGAGTTTCTATTTGACGGAATATTGCTACATGTGTGTCAGCCCTCCATATCACAAGTCAAATTATGAGCATACAAATGGCGGTGGCTCTCCTGTCATTCATAGATTGGAAGACAATAGACAGATGATGAACGATGAAGATGAATGGCATACCGCCCTGCCGAACGTCGCTCTGAACAAATGAATGCCGAGGCCACTCCTCATCATTTCAATGAGCTTTCCCCCCGCTATGTTTCAGCATAAATCATGTTAACCTTCTCATTTTCAAGTTCATTCATTTTTAAGGTGCTCTTCCTCCTGTCTCAGTGGCTACGGGCC
The DNA here is from genome assembly GCF_900634415.1 of Cottoperca gobio. NCBI lineage: Eukaryota > Metazoa > Chordata > Actinopteri > Perciformes > Bovichtidae > Cottoperca > Cottoperca gobio. The sequence goes on from NC_041360.1 coordinate 22,433,464, forward strand.
TCGTGGTTGCATCAAAGGGTTCTGATTGTGGCGATCCCATTAAACCTCAGTCTGCAGAATATTGTATCATTTTCCCAGGAATGCCAACTCTACTATATGTCATAACTCACAACTGTCAGTGCGGCGCACTACGCAGCATGCAAATGATCGTGGCAGGTCCAAGGATATCAGTGAGAAAAGGGTGTGAAGAATCAGTGTTACAATGCCTCTATAAAGCCGAGGAAAGATGGATGCGAGGAACACCCACATGTGGAAATGTGGAAGCAGCACACACTAAAACAGAGCTCAGTTGGAAGGCAACCAGTGTCTCATTTGCGCTGCCATTTGTTTTAACGCATTATATTTTCATTCTTAACCACTTGTTATGGATTTTGAATTGTAGTGTATTCTTCCTTTCCTCGCAGGAAATCAGACAAGTCTGCAAAATCCGTCATTATGGTCAATGACAACATTTTAAAAGTATTTCTTTATTACATTAACTGTGAATGGAAAATGTGGTTGAGAGAACGATTGCGCTTTGGCATCTAAACTATAGCTTGGCATCTTAAGCATTTGTTCAAGGTTAGGAAAAGATTGTGGTTACGTAAAGAAAAAAGAAACTGTTGGATTGTGATTGTGGTAGCCTGCTCCTTAGCAAGCATTGTATAAATAAGCAGCCACCCTTTGTCACTATCTACTTCACTTTGTGCCAAGATGAGTGTTCACCCTGAAACGAGTGTTTTTCCAAGTGAGTTTCGTAAAAATCTTTTTGTCGTTCTTGATAAAACGTAGAATTCTTGATTCATTGGCATATAATGTAAAAATTGATTTTTTTGGCCAATATACCCCAATGATAAGGTACCAAAGATGATTTGTTTTTTATAAAGAATAACTATTCTGATATTTTTGTTACCCACAGTCCACCGCTGTCCCATTTCAATACATGTTTTGTTTGTTTATTATGGTTTCCTGCTTAATATGTCCTTCACCCAAAGAGCTCTCACAGCATTTATTTTAACATTTATTTAAATATTAGTTTTCTCCTTCATAGCTCTCTTTCTCAATGGCTGTCTGTTTTTGAGATCAAGGTTGAATCGGATCTAAACCAGATGACCTCTTGTTCACCCAACAGATTTCATTCCGGGGTCTTTGTTGTTCTGTGATGTGTGGTTGAGAAAATAAAACGTTAGTTCAATTTAGATTAATACTTTTGTTTGACATGGACGGTGCATATTTTTTGCATTTAGCATAACAATAACATTTCTGAAAATATGCCAAAGTTGGCTAAAATGGCCAATTTTCATCTGTTATAAGAAAATTGTCATTTCCGTTGCAATTTTCCCTGAAGTGTGTGAAAGTGCTTTTACAAATAATGGACATTTTGTTTTGGACTGACTACTTCCATTGACATCTACAATTTCCTCAATCTGTCCTCACAGCCATATAACTGCCTCTTAAGTGCCATTACACAACTGCTGTCTTGGACATTGAGCATCATTTTACACACAGGCTCCTCGCAGTACCAACGTTAACGTCGACCTGCTGTTTGAGATTCAAAGACTGCCTGGGTCTGGTCAAGGGGAATGAATGTCATCGGTCTGGTATTCTAATCTTTGGGGCAGAGTTGTGGCTGTATTTGACAGTTCATTGTCTTTATTTATAGACCGATACCATATAAGGTTGTGCGTGTTTGCGAAGAGATTAATGACTGACACTTTGACGGCAGCATGGAAAAACTGAACACCCCCACAGTTTCACACTTAATCTACTAAAATGCTAATGCATGACAGATCAATACCACAGTATATTTACTTCAGCCATTTTTGCTGATATTGCACTTGTTTAAAACATCGGGGGGGGTTGTGAAGATTCATTTCTTTTTTTTTTTTTTTACCAGCGAGGAATCGAAAGCTGCTATCGAGAGATAAAAGAAGGTTTACTGAGCTACTGCCTGATACATCTGCACTAGGCAACCTCAAAACGACCCATGAACCATGATGTGTTAAAGATGTCAACTGGTAGACGTAAGCACAAAAGGTGCTTCCAGGCTTTTTCTTGATGGAGCAAAAAGCAAACAGTTTTGACACCATTCACTTTAAAAATCCTCTTTTTCCTCTTCATCCGTAATGGTATGTTAGAACAAGTCAAGGGTTGAAATGCATTCAAGCAAATGACAGCGAGGGTAGATGAGGGGTAAATGCATGTCTGTGTTGATGTGACAGGGGAACACAATGTGAGGATCTTACCAAAATAGATTCAAGAGGAAATTTGAAGAGAATAATTGCATATTTAATGAGTTCAAATATACTTGCGATGTTAAATTTTTTTTTGTTTTTGACAATTCGCATCCAACAATTGATACTTATTTATCCGCTTTCTATTAATTGTATGGAAAAACCTTTGTTTTGACAGGATTGTTAAGTAAAACATTTTTTATATATTTATTTTTCTTTCTTTTCTTTATATATATATTTTTAATATATATATATATATATTTGTATATAATATATTCTTATATATATTTATTTTTAATATTTATATATTTTTATATATATTTAAAAATATATATTATATATAAAATATATATTTATTATAGGAAAGAAACGAGGGCCAGTAATGTCTAAAATGTAAATGATATATTTTTAAAGCGGTCTACTATACTGTGTGATTGCTACATGCTACTAGATGTTGTCACGATGACTTTGAAGATTTTTTTAATTCTGGGATTTTTGTTATTACATAGTTCCTGATGAAAGAGATGGGATTGACATTTCTTTATAAAAATATAATTAATCAAAGCATTAGCGCAACATTTAAATTCACAAGTAGGCTTTTTCACTTGAACTATGCTGATGGTTTTCATTCATCTGTTAATGTTTAAAGATAACTTTAATTAAACTTCCTTTGAAATCAAACAAATTATTCAGAACAGACAGTCACAGACGCAGCATGAATTTTGCAGTGTTCAAATATGATGGTCATAGTTATTTTATTAAAGACAAATGACCAAAATATCTCAAGCAAATATCTGGACAAAAATTAAACAATTGGAAAATGCGTTTAGAAGATTTAAGAAGAGATGATGTGTGCTTTTAGGCAGATATGAATTAATCAATTTCCAATGGCTTCAAACATGACAGGGCTACTGAAAATATCCCATTTAGTGTTTGTTTGTTGTAGATAATATTTAATCTTTCGTTAATTCCCTCACAATATAAATTACTTCAAAGACAAAGAAAATGAACTAACATTATCAACAGAATGTGAAGAGCTTACAGTGTTGTGTCAGAGACTTCTACAGAAATTAGCATGCTAGCTGACCAGCTAACTCTGTGACTCCCAGAACTGGGATTTTCGCCGGACGAATCACCACACTTCCCTCCCGGCGTTGCAGTCATATGTCTGCACGGTTGTTCGTACCTGCCCCCCAGAACCAAAGACAAAGTACAAACTATCAAAACTTAACATTACACGGACCGTACAGACCCCAGTTAATGCCACAGTAAACACACATGAAGATTATAAGATGTTATTTAGACCAGCTCTCCCAGTTTCAGCAGTTTGCTTGACTTGTGCATATTCTTGCCCTGCTCAATGACTGACAGGCATTACACAGGAGTAACAAATACACAGAAGAGAAACATATACAGCTAAAGAATACAATACACAATATAAATTATAAATTATAACACACTAACACAACTATAATATTAACATACTATAGTTAGCTTGTATTAATAGCTGATGGTTTTGGATGATTGATGAGTTTAGATTGTATGGACTCTGTAATAGAGGTGAAATGCTGCCCCCTGTTCCTCTGGAGCAGGTTGTTTGGAATTACACAAAGCACCTTTTTAATAATAGGAAATCTGCCCTCAATTTCTTGTTGAAGAAAAAAAGAAAAAGCATGTTACATTAGTGTGAAATTATGCCCAAGAGAGGGAAATTATCATTTCTTTATAATTTTGTTTTAATACCTTATGTTTGCAGGGGAGCCACTTTTACAACTGATGGAGCTTGATGTAGTCTGTGGCCAATGACCCACACAGAAATGTATTGATTGGAGCAGGGCTATTGGAAAGATGTCAGACTCAACAGAAACAGTTTTGGAAAAGTGTCCCCTAGAGGCCGCCTCACTGGCTTCATTAAAATGTATCATTTATATGTTGGATTTCTGTGCACTGAGTGTGGGAGCCATAAGTAAGGTTAGTCCAAGAACATTGTGGTTTTGTCCCAAAGGGTTCCTTAACTCAGCCATCAGCTACATGTCAGATAGACATAACATATGGTGTAAAGCATTAAATGCTTTTTCTTTTTGAGTAGGCTGACAAGGTTACTTTAAAACATTCATTTTTACCAGAGTGTTATTGGAGAACATGTCACAGACGTACTGTATAAAAAATATGAGAAGTACACATAGACACGGTTTACACACAGCATGGACAGCTGATGATGTTACACATTTATTTGTGCTTTAATTTTACACCAATCAATCTCTATCGACTTTATGAAATACTAAAGTCTTTTGCAGATCTTTTTTTCTTGCTGGGGGACAGAATTATGACTAAAGCTGCTGCTTCTGTGAGATTTAAGTGAATGGTTATTGCTATTTATTAGATCATTTAAAATGTCTCCTTGTTAACATTATGATGTTTGTTGCATAACAAATGACAATCTTTTTGACTTTTGCAATCAAATATCTTCTATTTGAGTTGTTATTAAAAAATAACCGTAACTGTAGTAAGATAGTCTTTATTGCCTCAGTCTATCGTAAGCAAGATAAAAGCTACTACTACTAGCAATAGTTTTTCATTTAAAAAAGACACAACCAGCATTTGACCTTTTTTTAAGGTACATTTTACATTTTATTACTCCCTGAAGTTTAAAACCTTTAAGACAAGAGGCCAGGGAACAGGAGAAGAGTTGTGCTGTGGTCTGCCACTCGGGATCCGATGAGCTCGCTCGATTATCACCAGGGTCGGAAAGTTTTTTGGACCCAGCACCTCTGGTATTCCACGTCTCTGCCATCAGCATTTAGCTCGTCTTGTTTCTGGTGCACTGGTTTGGTATCTAAAAGAATCAGGCTTCAATTTTGGTATTTTTGTTGACATCTCCAATTGCCATTGTTTTATATCTCAAAAAGCAGGTTTAATGATACCCTAACTGGTCAGTATTGGGTAAAAGAATGGAATTGGTTGGAGAGTCTGGACTCGCCACCGTTCAGCCGTCCGCCATTACCGGAACTCGTAAATGGGATGTTTGTGATAAATATGTCTTGTAAAGATTCCTTCCACTCAAATGTGTTTTACTTATGTTTGAATCACCTAAAATGTCTGACCTTAACTGTACCAAGTGTGTCACTAGAGAGGTGGTTTCACATTCCTCTGCTGAAGAGAGCACTTCCCCAAATTCGGAGATTCAAACGTACCCAGTGCACGCTAAACTAGCTACGTCACAAATTAAAAAACGGCCAATCGCTGTCTACTATGCAATGATCAAAACAGTCTTTGACACAACAGTGGCAAAGAAACCTGGAACCTCCATCGCAGAGCTGACTTGTCAGTACGGAGACCGAGAGTTTGCATTAGCATAGTGACATCTTTGACAGCAAACATAGTAGAGTGTGCAGTTTTTGGATCTAATACAGACCCTGGAGCATCCTTCCATTACAGTATCTATCAAAAGAAGATTCTGCTAGATATTATGTACGTTTCACAACCACTAAAGCTGTGTTAGCCAAGGGCTCGAGAAGACTAAGCCTGCTCTTAATTGCACCACCCTACATGCATGCATACTGGTAAGTTAAAAATAATGAGTGTTGTCCTTGTCTTGACTGGATTAAGGTTTTATTGTGTGTCATTGTTGCTGCAGACATCGGACAGACTTTTTAAAATGATACAATTTGCCAATGTTAGATGTCTTATATGCAGGTTATTGCTACTGACTCCACAATGACTATATGAGGTTTCAAACTCAAATAATGAATACAAACATGTCTGGCTGAAAACAGACCAGAGTCCAAAACTCATCATTCCAGACTCCACGACCGGCTGCACACTGGTCAACCTAACGTGAGCAGCTGTGGTGGGCTTTTATTTTTACTTTTCATGTTGTAAAACCATGTTAAAAACTAAATATTATTCATGGCAGAGTATTTCTACATACTTTAAACCGTGTCTGGAAGGGGAATTAAGTTTCTTATCTATGAACCTTTGTCTTTTTAAGCCCCCCAGTTATGGCGCCATGTCTTATTAGTAGACTCCAAGCCTTACAGCTCAATATCCCACACCCTTCTGTATTTGCTATCTGTTTGAAAAGAAAAAGTATTTTGTATGGAAAAAAAACAAGAGTAATGTACATTGAACATTATCTACTATCGTGTAATGACATTCATCCTTTGAATTTCTTGAGCCAGTTTACAAAGTGTTACATTACTGTGGAGCTTGGTACCACTGTGAGATCCATGATCCATGACCGTGTCTACGGGTCCTCCTGTAACGATTTTAATCAGGAGCTCATTATGTCTCACACACAGAGGCCACTCAATCACATAAATTGATTAATTAAGTGCCAAGGGTGTTTGGGGACCCAGGTGACAATATGATCCCTGAGGACACGATGAAGGTCCGAAAGCAATGGTTGTTAAATAAAGGGTTCTGCTGGATCAGCATAACTGTCACATGTACCTACTTCTACACATATTTTCTCAGTAAAATCTGATAACTCACTGCAAGGGCAGATTCTCTCTGGACTTCCTGGTGTTGGTTTTTGGTACACACACACCAGTGTTAAGTCAGCAGGAGAAGAGGAAGAGGGGAAGAAAAGGGATTTGTGCAAGCCAGCCTCATATTAAAGCATATAATACAGGCTAATCCTCCTCCACTCATGCTGCTGTGAGGTCGGAATATTGAGGCAGCGTCAGCTTGATTTGACTCAACCTACAGTAACGGTTGAGAAAATAAGGACTAATGTGTTGGCCATTTATTCACATTCACTGAATAGCATCAACTTAGGTGGGAGTAGTTCCACCTGCTTTGTCCTCTCAAGCTGCTAGCAGAATAAAAGAATCAACATTTAGACGTGTTTTGTTTGTACTGCAGGGAATTAACTTTTGGTATTTCCGTCTTAAAATGGCAGAGAACACATTTTTAGACGCAAACTTCCATACTGGACCATGAAGAATATTACTTTTTCATTGTGGTCATAGTTTTTCAATCTTGTTCCTACCAGAAAGCACAGTGGGGTGCAGTATTTGACAACCCAAATACGATATAAATGTTAATGCTTCAGGTGAGGCCTCGAGTCATGTTCTATGCATTTTTATGCATTTTAAGTAAATTTTAAATTAAATGCCAGATGCTAAAGTTTTTAGGAGATCCTAGACAACAATTTATTCAACCCAAGCTTTAGTTATTTTAAGTGGAGCATTTTTGCTAAGAAAATGTTAAGTCCATTATATTATAGTGCATACAATTGCCAGGTCACTTAACAATCAAGTGTACCAGCATGGGATGTTCTCAAAGTAGCATCTAAACAATCCTTTAATGATGTACAGCTTGTCTCGTTGAAGCACTCATTATTTTCCGGCCATCATTTTAATGAAGTGTTTCAATCATTCAACTAGTTCAACCATTCAGTAACCTTTCATGGTGCAATGCTAGTGAACTATTTTACTCTATCATGCAATTCAACACAGAAAGTCAGCCTGGGTATTGGGAATAAAAAAAACTGTGTGTCGGGTGTGCGTGTGTGTGTGTCTTATGTGTGCGTGTGTTGCACAGCAGTTTGCATCCTCCCCTAGGGTTGACTTGTGCCAAATCAAGAGCATGGTCACCATGAAAGAGGACCTCACAGCATGTGTTCTCCTTCAAATCTAAACGACTCCTCCCTGGCAGACTGTGGCCAATTACTGTTGCATTCGACTCTGTGGGGCAGACCGTAGAGTTTGACTGAAGTCCTCCATGCATGGATGGATACACTACTTCTACTCTCCAGACGTCCCTTTCTCCAGCAATGTTTTCCAGCTCCTCCTGGGGGACCCAAGACAGATGAGGTATATAATCTCCAGTGTGTCCACTGGGTCTATCCCATGGTCTCTTACCAGTTGGAATTGCCCAGAAATCCTCTAAAGGAAGCTGCACAGGAGGCATTCAGATCAGATGCCTGAACCACCTCGACTGGCTCCTTTTGGTGCACAGGAACGGCTCTATTCCAAGCTCCGTACAGATGTGCGAGCTCCTTACCTCCTCTCTAAGAGTGAGCCGAGACACTATTTGAAGGAAACAAATTTTGGCAGCTTGTATCCACAATATTATTCTTTCGGTCAATACCCTAAATTCATAAACATAGCAAGGGTTGGAACGAAGATCAACCAGCAAATCGAAAGCTTTGCCTTCTGCTTCTGCTCGTTTACTGCTCTGTAAATATGCAGTTGTTTTCTTACACCGTCACCATTTTAACTTTATTAGGTGATACGATGTTAATAATGTGTTTTTAGCTTGTTTTGCTGCCCTCTAGTGGCCCAAAAAACAACCAAATCAGGTTCAAACTGCTAAATGAGTTGATTTGTGTACATGTGTGCATATGTCTGTGCTTGTGTGGAGGTATATTATTACAATTATGTGCTAAATATGGTGAAAATAGAGTTACATCAGACAAAGGACCAATCAGACAAATAATTCCTATAGAAACTCATGTGTCAAAATGTTGATGTGATAATTGTAAATTGTATTTACTATTGTACTGTTACGAGAACGAGAGTCACACATTCTTTAGAACTGCCTAGCTCATTAATAGAAAAGAGTTTGTCCACATTATGCTCACATTAACCTTTTGAAAGAAATAATGATTGCACTCACAACTATGTTCTCTGTTAATTAGCTGAAATTATTTTTATTAATGGAACTGCTAAAATTCCATTCTATGTAAATGATGACTTTATAGCAGGCCAAAAGACTACTCAAGATCATATGAGGTTCATGCATGACTTCTGAACATTTGTTGGTAAAAGTTTTGACACGTACATCAGTCCATAGGGGTTGAACCCTGTTAGTTTCAGCATGAATAGATTCCATTTAAGAAGATTGCCGTGCCTAGTCCTGCCACAGAAGGGCTATGTGCCCACTCAGAGCTTTTCCTCAGCTGACAGGTCAAATGCATCTCCATTCCCTTGTAGTGAAAACCTTGATGTGACCTTCTCCATCCAACTGGCCTTTTAAGGGAACATTTAATCAATATCTCCATCGTGTAGAGTTTGGTTTCAACACCAGGGAGAGATCTCCCCGTCTCTGACTCTCTTGCCCTGCTCTTAGCTTGAACTCCCTCGTTGTTCCCCCCCTAACTTTTTTTTAAAATCACATGACAGGCTCCTAATTGACACCCACAATACGATCATGCTGTCCATCATATTACCCTCCCATAGTGTACAGTTCAAAAACTCACCACAAGATAAATATTTTAACACAGTGTTACAGTAATACACTAGATCTTCATACATTTATGATAAACACCATGCTAGCCAATTTTTTGGCACTTACTCTGAGACGCTCTTTAACAGGTACATTCGCTTGTACCTATCTTTTGTTCACACAATACTTGTTAATGTTAAAACACCGCCACAAATATTTCTAAAAACCCCTCTTGTCATGATCTTGGTTTCCTGTTTTATTTTGAAATGTTCCCTTCCCCTTGTGTCATGTCTTGTATTACTTCTTGTCCTTGTGTTTTTCCCTCCCATTGTGATTGTTGATTTGATCCTCCTGTGTCCACTCACCCTGCCCTTGTGTTTTTGCCTTTCTCCCCCAGCTGTGTCTCGTTCCCTTGTGATTAGTGTCTGTCTATATACACCTTTCTGTCCCATTGTTCCTGGTCTGTTCGTCATCCATGTTAGTTCAGTGTTACCTGGTGTGTTTGGTCCTCTGGCTCCTCGTGCTTCCCTCGTGTTCCCTTGTGTCATCCTGGTTTGTCTTTTCAGTTTACTTTTTACCTGTTGCATTTTTATAGCCTGTCCCCTCGGTTGCTTGTTACCTTTTTGTATTTTCGGCTTTAAGGTTGTTTAATTAAAGCTCGCTTTTTGTTAAAACCCTCGTCTGCTGTTCTGCATTTGGGTCCCCTTTTTTTTTACAAATCATAACACCTCTGGCCAGACATCAACAGAGAATCAAGTAAACATGGCTTTTGAACCATTTACATGGTTTTACTCTCTCTCTGTATTTACTATTCAGGCAAGGCACAGTCGCTACATGTCTTTCTAATTTAACCACTTTTAGAATAGGTTAGGCTACGCACAAATTACATTTCATGAGAGTATTTTTGAAGAAACCATGAAAATCTAAATTGTTACTCAATTTCTTGAATGTCCAAATATTTGTAAATGCTTGGATAGATGAATATGGTTTGAGTTTTGGAACCGTGGTTCCCATCATGTGTGAAAAGCAAGTTTAATATTCCCAAGAAGTCAACACATTTGGTGTTGGTTTTCCTTGAACGCCATCTTTTAGTTCTATACATTTTATAGAATTTGCACCGAAGAAACAAAATGTTGTTGGATTAGCTACTAGCAGATCATTGTAGTTCTCATGAATGTACACATGATTAACTGGAAATGGAAAAATTATGAGGTACTACTCCACCGATCTCCAGATGGAAGTAATGCAACACGAGCGTGGTTCCTCAGCAGGGAAATGATTTTTGTGTGAATTGGAAACACAGTATGGTACACTGTTTTTTCTTTATGAGCAGAAATGGTCTGTGTACCCAGAGTTCTGTACCTTTCATGTACATTAGCTACCTGATACATATTTTAAACATCGGTTCTACAAAGTGAACATTGATTGTATACAATCAATATGTGAAACTAGGACACTGTTACTATTTCTACATCAATGTTGACATGGATATGGGACCACTTAAACTGTGAATCAATGTGATCATTGAAAGGAAACGTGTCACTGTGACCTCCACGTAATCCTACAAACACAGGACCTTTTTATCCCAACTGTTTTAACGGTTTGCATATTAGGTCTGCTTACTCTGTATCCATTTACTTCTCAGGTGCAATGGCTGCAGTTTAACAAATAGATTAAAATGCTGAGCTGTGTGCAACCTTTGCGGTTTTTTTACCAAGTCTTACCGCAGGACTGATTGATTGTCCTTCGTCTTAAGCCTAATTCTGGGAAATAAAAAAGCTCCAACGACTTACAATTTGAAGTTGATCTCAATTAAGTCGACACTTTCCACTACACCACCCATTTTTCTTATACTGATCGAGGACCACTTTTATGTTTATTAAAGAACACCATATGCTGTGTTAAGTATATAACAAGTATTAGCTTCAGACTGCCATTGTACTTTTGTTTTTATAAAATAGAATAGGCAGTACACTGTCTTTACTTTTAAAGAAGTATGTTAATGGTATACTGAGACTGTTTTACAAGAGTGAAAAACATCCAAACTATGAAACAAATCCTCCCTGCTGAGATGACACATTGCCTGAGGTAAGATACTGTGCACCTTTCTCTCTTTCCTCCTTTCTCCTGCCATGAACAGGCTCTGCTCTCGCTGCACATCCAGATGTATTGTCTCCTGACTCATTTGATCATATCTCTGCCACTGTAAATCGCTCTGCGCCTCCACCCCCAGAAATCAGTTGACACATCAAAGCCCCAGAGGGAGGCTTAATATTGGAGTGCACCACTAAAATGTGGGATCCACACGCACGCTTGCGTACATTCGTGTATTTAGGAACAATAGTTTGTTGTTTGTTTTTAAAATGAAAACTGGGTTATAAAAGATAGGTTAAAGTACAGTGCCGATGCAAAGGTGTACCCACTTTTATAACGTGTGTGTGTGTGGGAGTTGATATGAAGGGAATTCTATTCATCAAACACAGGTGCCCCAAAATTGCGGCACTGACATTAGGTATTAAAACTTGTGATATGTCCTCCAAATAACACAGTATTTGTAAAGGAAAATAAATAAATAACAGCAATCAGCTGTTTATTCGTTAAAACTCCAAAGTTTGAAGGAAACAATTGTTGGCTGAGCTTCTAAGATCAACCTTGAAGTCAGCCCTCCTACAGTGTGACTAACCTCAGTAATCCATCCCAGATTCACACCTCTAGTGTCAGGCAAGCCGTTCAGAAAAATCCTTTGCCTTAAACCCAGATTTGCGTGACCCAGCAGCTTGCTTGGGTACAGGTTTATGCAGATACTTAATCTGTCTAAGATTTGTGTGTGAGCGTGTGCGTGTGTGTTTCAATGTAGCCTCATCCTCTTTATAAATACTCAAGCCAACAAGCCTCCCTGACAACCTGTTGGCCACTTGACTGGACTTCAGTGACCTCAGGCTGGTATGTAAAGAGATATCCCAACGTGGCAGCTAATTATATTTTACTTTTCTCTTCGAATCTCCTTATTCATTTTGTGTACATTACATTACGGCCCTATAGCTACATTGACATTTGCATTCAACACAACAATGGAACTGAACACATTCAGTTTGTATGCAGTAAATGCTTTGAAACTTGAATTTTCTTTAATTATTCTAGAGAAACAGACGGATGAAATATAAAGTATTGTACACTCTTCATGTGAAAAGACTTTCCTTCTAAAGAAAGTCCTTTGCAATGACAAACACTGCAACAACGTTGGGTCGTGTTAGGTTAAAAGCCCATAAGTAGCTTTGGACAGCTGTAAAAGAGGACTTACAATCAGCACTTTGATGTTTTCAAACCAGCGTGTGATGACTAACAGAGTTGCAAAAAGGCCAAATGATATGTGCTTACCTTTTTATTTAAAAAAAAAAAAGGTTATGCATGTTACTCCAAATACTGACAAACTGCAGCGACAAAGGGGATCAGAGATCACAAGATTGATCCAACAAACGCGGATGAGACCGACATGCACAGTATATGATGGAATATTTCTAACTTGCCTGCAGCCTAAAATGAACCACCTTTTGTGACCGTGTTTTCAATGGTGTTCACTTATTATTCTCCTTGCAGTGTGCAAAGTAAAATGTATCATCAAATCAATAGGGAGTAATAATGTTCCTCTGAGCTTGACGGAGCTGTTATAGTTCTGCAAAGTCTTCTTTAATAACTTGTGTGTCATATATAATATGGATTTAAAGTGCAGGCTTCATTACTGCATAACATAGCGCAGTAAATTACAATGCATCCACAGGCCTATATTAATTTACGTACTCATTCACTCCAGGATGCATCTTTGAATAGCGTTGATCTGCAGGGCCTATGGCCATCTGTGGCCCTTCTCCGCCCCCCCTTGCAGAGTGAGAAAAACCCCAGCTGCTCTTTTGGCTGTGGCAGAACTCACCAGGAGGAGTATTTAAAAATCCCTAATCTATCACTCTGCCCAGCCAGCCCTGTCTCCGCTGGCTGGCTTGGAACCTACAACGATTTGCACTGTCCATTCCACAAGAGAGACATCGTTACTGCTTAGTTAATCTATCATACAGGGAGGGAGGGATGTGAAGAGGGAGGGAAATAAAGTCATTGGGATCATCCATAATGATTTGGAGATTCGCTGAGATCATATGTAAACGACCCCTACTGTATCAAATGCAAAAGAAAGAATTCCCCTCCTGGGTTGCCGGGGCTTTTTCGCCCCTTCATATTATTATTAAATTTTTCTCAGATTGCCCCAGTGTCATCAGATCCTTTGCATCCTGCTCTGTATAATGTTTACCCGCTTGATGTGGCACAATAGGCCTGGGAGGTAATCGGACATCCCATAGTGATAATAGAATTAGTAATAACTATAAAAAAAGGTCCATAGTGAATGTGGTATTACTGAACACAGGAGGAACAGCTTATACAGAAAGTTGTTGTTTTTAATTGGCCTATTGAGACTGAATGACTGAATACATGTTTACATAGCAGGGATATTATAGCAATTAACGGCATGTTTTAAAAAAAATTAATAAACACTGTTTGACAGTAATGTCCAGAAGAAAATGTATCGCACTAAAAGATTCATCACTGCAGTATTCTGAATGGTGCTTAAATGCGCTGACCTGAAGGCAATTTTATTATCAACCCTAAACAGCCACCGTTGGTTCTCCAAGGTAACGAAGCATTTTCACGTCTGTGTACTGAGACGATTTATATTTCCTTCGCTGGGTTTGATTTTAATACAGGGAGCCTTTGGCATGCTGGTTTAGGTTCCCTGGTGAGCTTAGCTCAGCAGTGGCAAGTGGACATTGTTTCAACCATCTGACATGGGGCCATTTCTTTCTCAAGAATGATTGTGATTCCCAACCACATTTCAGAAAATCAATAACATCTGCTTGGGGGTGAAGGGGGTAAAAGAACAGGGTCTGAATACATCAATCCTCGCCTTCAAACCATTTTTGATGCAACACAAAATGCAAGAGAACATGGAGAGTGAAGAACGTGCAGTATGAATGGATCGATAGCATCTAGCTGCAAGTTCCTACAAAAGATCAATAAATATTAGAATCCGAGTTTGGAAATGACACTGTTGATATTATGAAGAGCATAATGCTGATGCCAAGTTAAAGAAAGACGAGGATTGATTTATTGCAGGCTGAGGAAATAATAATAATAATAATAATAATAATAATAATAATAATATTAAAGCAATGGCTCCAACATTTGAAGACAATTCCAGGCCTCAAAATTAACTCCGAATCCAGTCTGCTCTTCTACAAAGGAATTCCTTGTTGACATGCTCCCCTTAACACATTCAAAACTAAACTATTCTCTTCTGTTAAAAAATGGCCTCATTCTTCGACGAGCCTTTTCATCTCTCAAACAGCTTTTAACTCAAAGTCTTGGACATGTATGTGTTGAAATATTAAGTCCATATTGGAAGGAAAGAGCTCTATTTTTGCCTTTTAGATACATTCCTGCTGATGTGATGGCAGAAATGATGCAAAAAAAACAACACTTGTCCCTCTGCCTCGGTCTCATATTCCAACCTCGTCAACACGACCTTCCTGCTTCTCAACGTCCTTTTGTCCACGGTCATCCATTTCTGCCAGGTAGTCATTTAAAGAATTTGAAAGAAAATGAGTATTTGAGTATTCTAACTTTGTGTTCTCTACAGAAAAAAACATGAACAAAATGTCCATTAATCCCGTTAGTCTCTGGGAATTGGGACTTCTCATTAAACAGCAGTTTGAACGGTATTAGGTGGATTCAGTATCTGCATTATGAAGACGAAGAGGGCTCGGCCCGGGCTTTAGAGCCGGTGTCTTTGTAATTAGGCCAACTCCAATGCTTAGTTGTTGTACTCAATAGGGCATATTTATCTTCATAATCCTATGCTTTCATTATATAATACATTAGATTGTACTGCCTCAATTTTGATTGTGTGTATGTGTTCTTTTCAGGTAGAAAAAATAACATGGTTGAGGGGTTAATTCACTAAGTGAGGGAGGGTTGATTTATAACATGGATAACTGTGTGAGTAAAAACAAATGCATACGGAGTGCTGTAGTGTCTTAGAATAGATGTAACACTTAACTATGGTATTTAAAGAGGCAGTGCAGGGATTGTAGTAAAGTGTGAAAAAATGTTTTAGATGCATTCTGTCTTTTTCTCTGTAGGGTAAAAAGAGATTGAGTATTGTTGACATGCATTCCTGAGCGTTGTGTGATTTTCAGATCTTACATTCATCTTACTTGGGTAAGCATTGTACAGATATAACATGTTACTGCTGCATTGTAGCCACAGCTGATTATTATAAGTCTAATTAAGTCATTATTTATAATATCTGCATGTAATCAACCAACATGCATTCAATCACCTCAAATGTGAAAAATCACATCAACAAACCGCACCGATTCCCACTTTAAAAAAATCACTCTTCCCATGTGGCGCTTGTCGGATTTTGTACAGTATAGAGTCATTACGAAAGCAATGAATGTGTCGTGTAAACATGTGAGAGCTGGTAATTGCAAGTGATTCCCAAAAGTTCCTGTGTGCTTTATTTTCAGCATCAGTGCATTATTTCCTAATTATCTGGCTGTGTGCACTTAGTGGAGTATTTGGACAGGCGTTTGTCTCCAGGCAGCAGCATTGCAGTCAGTGTTTTCTCTTTGTGTGTGTACCTGCAGGCGAGGCCTCGCTAGAGATCTGGCAGTGAGCGAGCGAGTGCATATGTGGTGAGTCATCCTAGCACTGTGGCTCTGATGACAAGCCGCTGCACGTGCTCGAGCACATGGTGGGTTACACTTGACTACAGGCGATAGGGGGGACTCGGTGATCTTTAATCATTTAGTCAGTGTCGTGCCCCCATGTACACAGGCTTCTCTTCTATTAAGTTCTGAACCTACGGTGTAAAGTACTTCTGTTTGACTCAAAATATTTCCATTAAGTGAGATTATTACTTATTTCAGAGGAAAATATACTTTGTTCTCCACTACATTCATTTGGCAGACATAGTGTGACACTTTGCAGCATAAGGTTTTAAGGGCAGCACGGTGGCTCAGTGGTTAGTGCTGTCGCTTCACATCAAGAAAGACCTTGGGCCTTCCTCTGTGGAGTTTATATGTTCTCACCGTGTGTGTGCGTTTCCTCCGGCTGCTCCGTTTTCCTCTCACAGTACAAGGACATGCAAGTTAGGTGTCTTGGAAACTCTAAATAGCCCGTAGGCGTGAATGTGAATGTGTTTTGCTGTTTATATGTGTTAGCCCTGCGCAAACTGGCAGCCTGTCCAAGGTTTACCCTGCCTCTCTCGCCCACTGCAAGCTGGGATAGGC
The DNA here is from genome assembly GCF_900634415.1 of Cottoperca gobio. Taxonomy (NCBI): domain Eukaryota; kingdom Metazoa; phylum Chordata; class Actinopteri; order Perciformes; family Bovichtidae; genus Cottoperca; species Cottoperca gobio. Next base: position 22,450,190 of record NC_041360.1, read on the forward strand.
TCCAGCCCTTTTTGCAGAGCTGTGTACAGGATTGATGGTAATGCATGGAGTATGTTACATTATATGTATTCAGCTGATACTTTTATCCAAAGTAACTTACAATGATTAACCAAATAAATTGTAAGAGAAATGCAAGTACTTCATCAATAAGGGTGGTGATGGCCTAGTGGTCTAGTTTAACCCTTCCAAACAGAACACCAGAAGGTTGTGAGTTCAATACCAGGGCTTTCACCATTGAGCCCCTGAGCAAGGTGCTTAACCCTGAGTTGCTCCAGGGGGACCGTCCTTGTAATTAGTTCACTGTAAGTCGCTCTGGATAAGAGTGTCTTCTACATGACCTGTAATAAAAATATGCTGAACAGATTCAAGTGCCACATGTAAGAACAAGAAATGAGAAAGTTATTATTATGGATGGATGCAAAACGTATGATGAGCTTATCAAAGATGATGAATTGTTAAACTAGCCAGCAACATAAGGAGTTGTTAAGCCAGCTGCAACATCGCTGTGACAGGTTGAAGCTGCGATTCAAAAGCATGTGATTATATCCTGCTCATACAAGACAACTACTGTGAAAGTATATTACTTATTGAATGTTATTTTTAATTGGGTATTTATATATTTCTATCGTAAAGCATGTTCTACTCTATTTACTGTACGCAATACATGGTTAATAAACAGAACAGTAAAACACAGTGTTGCGATGTATAGTACCTCTGTAATATGGCCCATTCAAATGTTGTGCCTGCCTGAAAATATTTGCAGTGACGGTGTTACCGCTTGATTCAAAGAGACAGAGCCTTCCCGCCGCCCTTCAGCGAGCTTTGCACACAAAAAAACATCAATGCATAAGTCTCATAAGTTGAAATCGCTTTTAAAACAATTCAGTTTTCTTTCCTCTGAGTTGGACTGCTCTAATCAACAGGCCACCGCTGTGTGATGTCTTTGGCTGGCACTGCTGTAAAGTCGACATCAATAAAGTTATTTCAAAAATAGCCTCGGCAGAATATTCAGCACTTGAAAATGCACAGGGTCAAAAATCAAAGGTCTCCTTTTAAAAAGCTCGAATATATTGTTCTGTAAGCGTTTTGATGGCCTCTTGCTAGGTCGTATTTCATCTGAAAAAAAGGACGAGTGTTGTGAGAAAAGCAAGTTATGAATTTCACAGGCTGCTGGGTGTATGAAAGAACAGCGTCATGTTCTATATTAAGACGGCAACATGGAAACAACATATCTCAGAGTGGTATTTTTAGGAAATGTGGAACCGAGGGAACAGAATGGGAAATGACCTGATCCCAGCCTACATGCTTCAGGAAGCTTTTTGTTACACTTAAAATAACCCAACAAACATGCAACACTGTGAAAAGTTGTTTTTTTCTCACACTGTTTCTTTACATATTCATGTATAGATGTGCTGACATCATGAGAGCTACAGAACATGGACAACCTAAGTACATTACACACCATGGACATGCCTCAATGAACTATAAAGTGCAGTTAAATATGTTTTTTACTGATACATTATCTATAAACTGTAAATCCTACCGTTTCTCACCATTATAATTGGCCCACTCATAACCTGCTCGCTTGCGTCAAACTGTAAGCACGCCTTGCCACTCTCAAGACTCCGTGTCTCAATGCCACAGTTGCCTTCGTCAGCACATGTGCAACTTTCTCACACATGTGCACGTGAACACAACACGTACGAACGAGATAGACGTACTCATCTCATTACCTTTCAACATCTCATTATGTTTTTAAATTCAGAGCATTAGCATTTCATTAGCATTAAAGCTGCGCTGGCAACGTTGACCGTGGTGAAGGAAAGGAAGGGTTTGCTTGCCAGAGTCTGGGGACATTATGGTGTCATGTTGGTTTGCATAGTCACTGGCAGCGCAAGCTAGGACAGGATGATCACGAGATGTTTTATGCAAATGGTCTCCAATTTAAGCAGGCATAATTTTATATTTATATGTCTCGGGTTCATCAGTGCACATGTTGTTGATGTGCAGTGAATCACAAAAACCAAGAGAAGCTTTTTTTTTTTGCCTTGTCAATGTCGAGTTTCTAATTGGAGATTGCATTGAAGTGTTGAATGTAAGCCGTAAACGCCATCGCAAGGCTACAATTAAAAATCAATTTTATGACCTTGATCCATTGAATTACTTTCTATTCAAGCTTTAAATGGATAGTTCCGTTCTCAAAGGTACAGTAGGTTGCAAATATAACCTCTCTTATAAGAGAGACATCAGTGCCCCTGAAATGATGTTTTATCATAAAAACATGTTATTTCAATGATACCGAACTTAATGTTTATATGCATCTAATACTAAAAATCTTGTTTGTATTTTTAAGCTTTAAAACATGTTCAAATTACAGTTGTGTAGTGGTTTTTTTATCACCATGAGAAACTGATCTGTGACGTGGATGGCCATTATATTTTCTTTAGAAATACATAGAAACGTTGTTGCTTCTGCAGAAAAAATGTCAACTTTGCACAAAATGATGAACTAAGCATATTAACGCAGATAAACCCATTGTGATCCCTCCAGGGCCTCCTTCGGGGAAAACTTTACATTTATCTCTTTCAGCAAGCTCATCAGTATGTAGTTTGTTCTGCCCAATACTTTCATATTTATAGAATGTAAAGAAAATTGAAAATTACTGTGTGTGTGTGTGGCATTTAGACTTCTAGGTTCAAAGCAGCTGCATTTCCTTTTTGTTAAAAAGCAGCAATCTTCTTTTGACATGCTTGATAAATTGGGGCCTCAAACTCAGAAATAACTTCCCACTTCTATACTTGGAATTTCAAAACTCTATTGTAGTATTTTCAGAAGGCAGTCATAATTTCCAGCTTCTTACCGTCTCTTGAAGGCAAGATAACGCCATCTTACCTCTCTGTTGCTCTTAACATCTCCTGATCCCTCGTCATTGCCAGAACACGGGGAATACTGGGATTTTCTCAGGATTAAGAAACACAGCAGGTTGGTGGCTTTTCACTTCAAGGAAGCTGAATGAGTTTCCTCTTTGAAGATACAGTCTTCCTGGTTTGCACTGTTTCCTGTCCCCTTTTCAACTAGGGAAAGTCAACTGAGAAGGTTTCAGCAACCGCCTCCTTCACATCATACTACTTCGTCTTAAACTACTGAGTTAGCAGTAAGTGGTTGAAGGAAGGGAGAATGATCCATGACTTTCTTTTTAATATAGTGCCATCATCAATTTCAATTCATCCAGTACTTTATGAATAAATACTTGGAAAAGCTTCAAGACTTTTACGTTGCCTCAGCGTTACTTTGTGTTAACTGCTAATTAGCAAAGCATGCTAGCACACTGGATTAAGATGGATAACATTATACAGTCATGACCGAAAGGCGGCCGAAATGGGTTTTCTCAGGTGGGTGGCTGGCGTCTCCCTAAAGGCCCTGTCACACATTTCCGTATGACAGAAACGTATGCAGGCACATACGAAAATGTGTCAGAATCCAAATACGTCCAACCTTTCATCGGATCGGAAAAGTGAACATATACAGATACGCATGTCTAACCTATTGATAGCGCATCACTTACTTATACAAAATGTATCAGACGAATGCCCAACGAATGCATAAGATATACAAAAAAATGGCGTATACAAAATATCGACAACACGCTGGTTTACGTAGATATAAGGTAAGGTATAAGTAGTATTCGTTAAGAGCTCACTGTGTTACGATGGGGTGCGTTGTTGAACGCTGATGTTTTGAGCATGTTCAAAATTACCGGAAGTACCCGACGTGTGCTTCATAAGATATGCAGACGTTACGTTACGTTAGACATACGTGAATACGGAATACGTACGTGAATATTTACCTACGTAAATACAGTACGTGAATACCTACGTGAATACCTACGTGACTACGTTAGAGGTACGTTAGATATAGGCTACGTCGGCTGACGGTGAATCCTACAGCCAATGTATTGATAACGAGTGGATACCCTATTCCTACCCTATGCTAAGATGATGCCTGACGATGGAGTAACTTATTAAACGTGTTTCTACAGTACAGCTAGCGTTTAGCATGTTAGCCGTTCTCCAGCATCAGCATGACGTGAACCAGATGGCACTTTTCCAGCTCCGTTGGCCAGACGCTCTGATACGTTTTGTATAAGTAAGTGATAGGGCCGTATGTCTGTCACACAGCTTCCGTATGGCAAAAACATGCTGGCGTATATGAAAAGTAGCTCAAAATTTGTCAGAGTCCAAATACGTCCAACTTTTCCACAGCGGTGTTGTAGCTGACTTATACGAATACATAACTAATTATTATTTGTATGTTTGTGGCGTGTTCGGCGTATCGTCTGTGTCCTTTAAACGATCACAACTTACCCTTAATTTATATCAACCTATTGCTGCTAAACAGGTGCTTGTTAGCATTGTCATCGTGAGCATGTTTGCATGCTGAAGTTACCATTAAGCTCCTCCACAGAGCAGCTAGGAGGTCTCTAGTATTGTAGTCTTTTTAATAAAGCAAAAGTCTCAAAAAAGCTCTCATTGTCCTTTTAGGTCGAGAGAAAAGAGAAGCATACTGAGAAAAGACTTAACATGCAGCATGATGTGCAGCATGAAACATAGCCTCCTATGCTAGTCATACATAGTGAACTTGTGCACGTGCATATATTGATTCCCCCCCCCCCCCCCCCCCTCATCAATAAGGACATGTGAGACAAAAGTGTTAGAGCGTGGTCTTCAATAAAAGTGCATCCTGGTCATTTCAAGGTGAACAGATTAGACCTAGCCTGTTGCTATGACTACTGTCGGGATGGATTCCTGTTATGGATCTGAGCTGGTGGACTCATCCACAGACAGACAGGTTGAACTCTAATTTCCCTTAGCATGTTCGACAGGAGTGAATGCAAAACTAACACCAACCCCACTGGTCCATATGGCTGGTTCTGGGAGGACCAGCTGCTCAGGGCTTTCAAGGCCATAATCTTTATTTCACACTCTCAGTGAGCTGTTCACATTTCTGATGAGAGAGCGGTGGTGTGGAGGCAAAAGGACGACAATGAGTGTGAAGAGTGAACCACCTGTGTGCATCTACACTTTAATTAAAAAAATATAATAATATACAGCATTTAGTCGTACAGAAATCTGACAAAACACATCCTTGAACATGCGTATTTCTTAGATTCTACACCTGTTCACAAACCTTTAGTTCAAATATGTGTACATGAACAATTCAAACCCACACAACAACAAAGCCTAACCATGCTGTTACCCGTGCAATCCTTCCTACGACGAGAAAACACATTTTGTATATACTAAAGCCCTCTTTGGGCTGCATTAGTAATACCTTGGGAGGCAGCAATTTGATTTTGCCTATGCAAATTAGATATTTCTGCAGTCATCCAGGCAGTAAAATAATTTAGAAGGAACCTGAGCAATTCAGGAACATGGCCATGCGTTGTGTATTACACAGCATCCTCCACAGTAGAGCAAAAACAGAAAACAACTTTATGTAACTGGAGTTATATTAGTGATGTTGGTGTAACTCATCACTGGATATATGTCCCTTGCAATTATGACACTTTACCAGGGTGCAAGTCAGTAATTGTGTGAAACACTTCCAGAATGGGATTAAAATGGCCCCAGATGGTCCGAATTAACTCAAGGTTTCCAGCTGAGTTGGTAATTATGTTGGAATTTTGACCTGAGTAGCCAAAGAATGTCCGATAACTTTGTTCTGAATTAGATAAAACTCAAAGGAAAATGAATTTCGCTCACAGTTTCAGTCCCACTTTCGGATTAGTGATCTCCAGCAGAGAAACCAACAGACGCCGGGGCCAGTCCTACTTCAAACCAGAGGTAAATCACATACTCCATGTTATACTTCTCCCAGGAGCAGAACCTGCACACCCAGGGAGGATGAGTTATGCTGAGACAGAGAAAGGAGCATCTCATCTTCTGCTTGTAAAGGCCTCGGTAGATTTCAACATTATGCTGAGTCTGCATTTCTGATTACCTAAGATTAAGCTCTTGCCTACTTGAAGTTACCTAAATGAAGCTTAATGGATTCTGAGAACTGTGCTAGCAGCACGACTTCAGGGATTGCAATGTCGGTTGGTCTGTCCACCGCTTGGATTGCCTTTAAAATTTGGTACTAAGATTATTTCCTACTGACTTTGGTGACCCCTTAACATTTCATCAAGCGCCATCATTTAAAAGTTTCAATGTGTCCAATATTAGTTTATGACCAACTGTCTGCAAAACTAATTACATTCCCATCAGCCTCAGCTGTAGGCTACTACAGATGTTAGCACTTTATAGGCTTTATCATTGTGAGCATGTTAGCATGCTAACGTAAACTTTAAGATCGAACCAAAGCTGTAAGAACAACTTTACAGCAGAGGTCGCGTTAAGATGCAGCAATCATTACAATTCTTAAACATTTAATAGTCTTACTGAGCTGTTAACAAGACTGAAATCTCATTTTTAGGAGATTATCGGATGGTTGTAAGTAATTAACAAAATAAATGTTGTAAAACACATTCAGTTTCACATTTTAGATCACAAAGGTACATTTGGAGCACTTTACTGTATGTTGAACCAATCTGTTTCATTAAATACGACACATTTGAAGATAGTACTTAAATTATCAGATTTGTCAACCGACAGAAAATGAATTAACAAACATTTTCAGGATTTGGTCATTCAACAAGACGCACTTCCCACATTTTTACTAAAAGATGAACTCATTCATAAACAATTCACAGGTCCATTGACAGTAACTATGACCAAATTATGTATTTCAAACCCAAGGCACCCTACATGTTAACACCAGAACAGTTGGTAGCGGTGTAGTACAATGTGGCTATTAGGAAGCAGATCATATTTAAAGTCCTTCCATAAAGTCTTAATTAAAGTGGTTGACATTATTGTAATGTCAACCACTAAAGTCCTCCGAGATAAACAACTGTGATTTTTGTAATTCTATTAGACAAAAAACACAAAAGGCGTCACAACTCACGATTAGCAGGATGAAAGGGCATCTCTTGTCCTAATCTGAATGCCTTTTCATAATTATTTAAACCGCAGCACAATCCTATGCTAATGTTTGATTCAAATTTATGAAAAGGAAATTACTTCGTTTTAATAGTGCAATTAATCAAACTGGTGCTGATGGTCTCCGGGGACCTTTCCTAATGCACAGTGGGAGGCATCTTTAGGACGCTGCACTGTGGATTAAGGGAGTCGTTGATTCATCGACCTTCACATCCATTTGGATTCATAAGCCTTTGATGCTGAAATATGAATGCCCCCGTAGAAACTGTGAACGGCACCTTTCAGTCAGAGGATGTGATATGGGAAGGCATGCACGATTGGTTCCTGCGTATTTGATTGAACATATCGCGAGTAAACGCGTACAATGTGCATGTATTGTGTTTTCAATATAGCATTGCTTGTTGTCCGGCTAAAGATCCACACACTCTCTTGCTTCTCGGCCCCCTCGATGCAGTAGATGCTAATAACAACATTACAGAGTATACAGATCTGCCTATCCATCCTGATCCCATATTCCCCTCCTACTAATGGACTGTCATATGAAAACACACAAAGAACCGTTCACATCTTTTATTACTGGCAGGTTTTTGCTCTCCGGTGGGAAATGTTGTTTTGCTGTCAACCCATCCCTCTTGCCCGGGCTTATATTTGTGGAGACAGCTCCCAATTAAACACAGCAGCCAATGACACATATCAAAATAATGCATGCGAAGAACTGGCTGAAATAGAGAAAGTTGCAGCTAAATCTTTCATTTCAGCTTGTGATGTGGACAGAATGAGGCGAGGGTGGCTCGGCACCCGGAAATGACAAAGCTGTATATTTACACATGCACGGGCGAATCACTCCAATAATAAATGTGTGCATCCTATTCCATAGATATGTAGCCGCTATTCATTTTCCACGGAGAGATTTAATGAATGTATTATAAGACAAAACTGTATGTGGATGCATTGATTAACCACACAGGGGCTTGTTATAAGAATAAAATGAATTCATGCAGGGATTTCCAGGGATAGCTCACGAGAGGCCGGTCAATGAAGCGCAAACATTTTTCATATGTTTTTTTTTACCCCATCAGCCTCCAAACATAAACCCTCTAGCAGCTCTACTTCAGGAGTAAATAAATCTTAATGTATAAATCAGAGCTCCACAGTGGACCTCTGCAAAAGCACTTAACTCGGTTAGAACAATTTGCACCCAAGGGTACGAGAAACTATGAACTATAAAAGAACGGGTGAGGGAAATAATTTGGGGGAACTTCCTAATATGATATTTAATCAATTTTGTTTAATCAAGAACTGATTCTTAATTCAGGAGGTCTAATTGGAACAGAGACTGCACACTGTGGTAGTGTGAGGCAGAAAGAAAAAAGATTATGTAGGACAAACTTCCAGGCTCAGGGCCATATCCTAATACCAAAGTGTAATATTGCATTAGTTGTTTGCAAAGCAAGCGGACATTTATGAAGACACATGCGCCGGTAAATGTGAAAGTAAACCTTTTAGCTAACAAGCATATAGTCATGACCTGTAAAGGTTTACATGATCAGTTGTTTGGTAACTTAGCCTCTGGTAGCACATAATCATAAAACAGCACTGCACTGAGGATATTATGCCCAAAGCCTCGCCAAACATCCGGTGCTGGGATGCCAACTCTAAAGGTATTAAGTGGCATTCAAATGTAGTTCACTCTGCATCTCAAACGCATTGCATATCCCTCCATTATTCAAGGTTTATGCAAACTCATAATGCTGCCTAATTGCTTGAGCAAAGTTAAGGTGCTTAAGTGTAGGTCCAATAATCTGTCAATCAGGAAAACATGACATTTGGCCAAAAATCTGAATGAATCCTAATTTTAACATTGCTTTGCCTGATTCCAAGTTACAGTTTCTTTTTTACAGAATAAAACAGATTACAGTCTGCGCTCCGAGAGAACATCGGGAGGCTATGCAAATAATTCAGCTGATATTTGAGTTTGAATAATGCATTTCATAATCAAAATTGGAACATGAACACTGGTGGGATGTATTGTATATATTATTATGACTGATGGAATTTGCCCACAGCACTCCCAAAGTTCATCAACTGCCGTACATTCGCTAGCTAAATGACTTGCAGTGCCACACAGCTGCCACTGCTCTTCGCTGTGTTTCCACTTTGATTTATGCCATTTTTCTGCGGCGACATTAATGTCACATGCACTGTAAAGGTTTTGTTTTGATTACAGAAAATATGGACACATATGCATTTACCTTTGAGCTATACACATAATGTATTCATGCATAATCATTTGGTTTTTCCTATTCCAAAGTAGTTTTTATCTCTCCTCAAAACATATATTTTATATGCAGCAGAATTATAAAACCATTTTTCTTTTATTATTAAACGGATCCTAAAGCTTCTGTTTGGGTCAGTGGAGGAAACGTCTGAAATTACTAACTGAAGGTTGGATACAATGTGTGACTTGTTCCCCCCCCATACATACTTTGACAATATATGAAGTCACCAAGTGGAACTTTGAATAAATAATCTGTTTAAGAAGTGATTAAATAGTTTTGTTTATAAACTGGGTTTTATTACACTGTGTACTGATGTGTTCAAGATATTTTCAGCTAATGAGAGACATTTATTTTTGCATTAATTGTGTGTATTTCTCTAAATGAATTCACAGGAATTCTGAGTGGAAGCCTTGAGAGTTTGTAGTTCTGTTAAAATTAGGAGGTAAATGTCCACATGTATAACAAAAGGGTACTCTAAATGAATATGTATAATGTCTGTGCTCTGCATAATCATAATCTGCATGTTTTGGGCCTGACGGCTAACTTGACATAAAAACTAATCACAGCTCAGAGCAACAACCCGCTCGTTCTCATTCAAAGAATATTAATGTTAACTGCTGGACCAAGGTGGCTCATTAGAATATTGTACAGAACCTGCAGATTTAGCTTGTTTGCCCACAAGTCAGAAATAATAATGTAAACTATTGTGTTGTTTTGCTGGTATTAAGGTGATCTACCTATATTCAACTGCTGCAGAGTCATCCATCACTTTGTCTTGTACTCCATGTTTGTGACAACGACCCATGCTGTGCTTGTTCCTGTATAATCCTCCACAGTGTGTGTGTGTGTGTGTGTGTGTGTACAAAATGTGGTCCTGGAGACTCCTGCGTATAACGGGTATTATCACAGAAGCCATTTTTCAGTATTTTGCCTGTCTGTCTGTGAACAGATTATGTCAGTGCGAGCCAGATGCAGTCACACAACTTTAAAGATGTATGTTTCAAAATGAAGGTCGAGTTCGAAACTGGGCGTGGTCTGAGCAAAGGGTGTGAGAAGTAAAGGAGTAAGAAGCGGGGAAGGTGTCGTTTGCTCCCCCACTTTACACCCTTGGTCCAATTTGGCGTCACGGCTGCTGTGATCTCATCTCAAGATGGTCGATAGTTTGTATTTCTGTCTCTGTTCAGGACTGGAGAGGTGAGAATGAAAGGGCCAGCAAGAATAAAAACTGCCTTTTGCTCATATGAATAAAACATATTTCAGCAAACCATTCACTCTTTAGAAACTTTATTATTATACCTCAAAATAATATTCCACAGTAGGTAACACATTTTATGGGTATGATCAAAGGGCCAGATCATTATTGTTTTGTTTTTTTGCCACAAAATAAAATACAACACATATAAACCTTTTTCTTTTTTTAAGTCCCCACTTTGTGCAAAAATATTACCAAACTTTAGATTTACAGAATTTGGCAACGTGAAAAACCCAGAAGATTGTTTAACAACACTTTCCTAAACTCAACAAGAACTCACTGTTGTAAAGTTATTTCCAAAATCCTTAACAGACTTCTAACCATCTCGATGAAAATATTAATTCTAATGAACAATAATGAATATTATTACTTCTAAATTATTATTAAGTATGCGTTAATTATTATTAAATGATTAAGTTGTGCCTCTTTTTAAAACATATTGCTCACTTTTTACAACGTGAACCAATATAAAAAATGCTATTATCAGTTAAACTGCTTTATTTCGTTGTTACTTTTCCAATATGTTCTAATTTCATGCAATATAACACATCAATATGTTGCTTGTGCTTTACAGAAGGAGCTCGAGGACATGGCTATGATTACTGGATACTATAAACACAGTTGTAACTTGGGTTGAAATTGTGTTTTCTTATTTTTGTTTTCATATTTGGAAGAATTTTCAAAAATCATTGTATTTGTGTTTTGTAAAACCGCATGCTCAGCTCTTTGACAACCATGTAAAGACATGTGAAGCTCTAACTGGGTATATAAAAAGTAAAACCACGCTGGCAGTCCTGTCAGTAATGTGATTGAACGAGGGATTTTGTTGTTGAAAAAATGCCTGTTTTGTTTTTTTTGTCTGTTCAACCATTTTGACTTGTCAGAGATGTTGATGCCTCTTCTCATCCTAACTGTTCCTCTTGTTATTCCAAACACACCACTCTTGCTGTGTTGACTGGATATTTTGTTACATCAATCGCAAAAAAAGCATTTATGTCAAAATGTTACTCGTCGTTACTTTAAGTGTGTCTGTAACATTTCAAGGGATCACTCGTATGAGCCTCAGTTTGTTTGTCTGTTTAGCTGGTTGGTTGTGTTTTTGTATTTATTGGTACAGACAGGAAGCTATTGTCCTTCCCAGCATGAAGGACACCACTGATACCAGTGTCTCTTTATACCTGAATCATGTGATGAGGAGAGTGCAGCTTGTGTTTACCATGTAATACTAGGAATGTGTTTAGAGGGTAAAGGGCTCACTTTAAATCAGATTGATAAATATGACCGTGAGACTTCAGAATCAGACGCACTTTAAAAGCAGAGTATGATCGTTTGTTCTTGTGACATTTAAACACTGATTTACTGACAACTTCAGTTTGGAGTAATGTTTTCTAAACACTGTAGAGCCCAGCTGATTTAAGAAATTGCTGAAACTTTTAAGGCAATGAATATATTGCCAAACCTATTCATAAAACCTGTTTTAAACTGCAGTTCAAAGAGTGTAATAAGTATTTTAGTTTCCTTCTAAAGTCAGTCAAGTCGCTTATGACCTTCAGGTTTTAAGCCCTTAAGTCATTCATTTCCTTTTGACATCTGTTTTGCCAAAGAAAAACTGCATAAGTGTGTAACATTCAATCTTTTCTCCAAGTTTTCTAACGTGCTCCTGGTGCACTTTTAATCGTATAAATAACTATGAGCTTCTCAGGATTTGGCCAATGTCAATCTTAGCTGTTGTGACACACACCTCAATATACCCAGAAGGATGTATCAACAATAAAGCCCTCTAATACACGGTTAGTGTCAGTCAATCTTCAACTCGCTTGCAAACATTTCAAGTCACTACTTTTCAAAACTGCCAGGTTGAATGAACGGTAAACATAATACATATCCATCACGATGACAGGCCTCCTGCTTTTTATTTGGGCCCCTTTCATTAAGACCTCAGCGTCACGAGACTATTGATGCAAAGTGACGTAGCTGTGGTCCGTTCATTTCTGTCTGACAGAGACGCATGCAAAACAATCTAACGTGGGGCAATGCATTGAAGAACACAGGGTGAAAAAGTAGAACAAAAGTAATATTACACTTCTAGAAAAAGTACTGTAATAGGATACAGATAATAATAACAACGGTATTGCTTAAACAGTGATTAAAAGCACTTCTTGAAGGTGTGGCACCTCGACTCTCAGCTCTTCAGATCAGCTTAGGATGATGTGTGAATATAGAACAAGCTTTAAAATATGAAAGTAGAGTAGAGGAGATACTGCAAAAAAGGTAATGACTTGCACAGCTACGTGCATCAAAGACAGAAAGTGAAATGAAAGGAAAATATCGAACACCTTTTTCACTTCTGGGATTAAACTTCATGTAAAGACAAGAGTGATAACGGACAATCTTATTCTGTTTCATACTAAGAACATCCATAATTCATGACTTCTTAATTAGTTTGATGGATCAAATTTATGGTGAATATATTTGTCAAGCGGTGACTTCCTGAAAGCTTTCAAGGAAAAAGGAAGCAATTACAATGAGACCTTACACGTCAGAGCCATCTCTATACAGCACACATGCTTCACATCCAAGTATTGAAGATGTTGGAACAAATAAAGGCTCAATTTTACTTTTTATAATACCATGATACCAAGTTATGTGGTAATGTAGGAGTTTCTCCTTTTACACTGCTCACAAGCCAATAGCATGATGTTCAAGTGCTGGATCGTCCTTTATTGTCATGATCTTGGGTTTCTGTTTCCCGTTTTAGTTTGAAGTTTCACTCCCCCTTGTGTCATGTCTTGTTTTACTTCCTGCCCTTGTGTCTTTGCCTTTCTCCCTCCAGCTGTGTCTCGTTCCCTCGTTTGGTGTCTGTGTATATATCCCTGTCTGCCCCAGTGTGCCTTGTTGGATCGTCATTGATGTTACCTCGTGTCCCGCTCGTGTCCTGCTGTTAATAAAGCTCTCTTTTTGTTAAAATCGTCTGGCTGTCCTGCAATTGGGTCCTTCTCTGTCCTGAATTGTGACATTTATATACAACTGTGTTTAGAGAAGTTAGACCTGAAAGAAAGAGACTCTATTCAAACATTCTCAGGAATAATAAAGTTCAGTTTTAAAATTGTAAGTAGGATTATTGGGACATTAGCAGTGATGGTTTCTTTCTGTGAGACTGAACACCGACAGTAAGGGTCCAATAAAGAACTGCAGAAAAGCTCTCTTTTATTTATTTATTTGTAAACCTCCGCTCACATTATTCATGTTCATCTTTATCTTTATCTTGAGAGCAACAAAATAACGAAGGTTCTTGATAGAGCGGTATTAAAAGCTGTCAAATGAGCGATTTAATGTTTTATATTAGCAGCAGCTCATAATGTTTAAGAGGTGGTAACAGTTCTAGGTTGAGCTTTTAACTTGTGAATTCGTACTGTATCTTAATTACGTTTCTCATTTCAGCCATACTATTGCGTCATAGGCATTTCCCCGATGCACATCGTCAGACCTACTTAAAAACTGAAATTCAGATTAAGCTTCAGTTCCTAGATCTCCTGTATTACAAGCAGACGGCATTAAGCTGTGCAAGATTTAGAGTAATGGATTCCCTGACTGTTGCTGTGAGCCTGCAATGGTCATGTAAGAGAAAAAATAAATCAGGGGAAATAATCATTTTGAGTAAAACAAAAAAATTATTAATTATGAGAAAAGCATTTTTGAGTTAGTAAAATACATTTGCTGAAATCTTCCTTTTTATTTGTTTAAACGATAACATTTTCTTATTATTAATGTGTGTGAGATTTTTTTTCTGAGGGCCTTGTTTGCCTCTGCTGTTGAGAGAACTTCTTTTCACATCAGAAAACCTTTTACTAAAAAGAAATGCACCAAACATAAAAGCGAGTACAATAGCCCACCGTCGCTCTGCGAGATAGAAGAGCTAAGCAGTTATTTTCATTGTGTAGAAAAGGTTCTGGCATTAAAAGTGCAACGTGATAAAACTACAGAGGCTCCGTAAAAAATAAATAATTTTTTAATTTACTTTTTAACTCGGTGATTTACTCCATTGTTGCATTTTTCTTTTTTTTTATATAAACTCTTTACCAACCAAAGTTTTTTTGTATTCCTTTTGGCTTCGGAGGTAGGATTTAAAAAAACCAAGGTAGGCAGGACAGTCTCCCTTCTGACTACAATACTCCTGCTGTGAGTGTGCCTGACATGCAATAGATTATAATAAATACGAGGCTGGATATAATCCTCGCCCACTCACCAGCAGCGTGTTTTAAATCTCAGTCAAATATTAAGATTGCTATTCCATTAGCTGAGTGAGAGCAGGTTCTAACTAAATCCAAGCAAACAAAGCTATTGTAAAGTGGAAGTTAAACCACCGAGCCCACCTCAGCACTCATAGCAAAAGGTCTGATATTTTCCTAAAGCACTTCATAAGATTTATTCCCCTTCTTCCTGTATTTGTCCCCGAACCAATCATTTCATTTCCCTGTTTTCCCTTAACTCCCAAAACCATTTATCCTTCCGTCTATGGGTATTTTCAAACCGTTTAACCAATCTGTTCATTTCCCTTTTCTTATTCTCATGTTGAACTGCTGCCATGTCACACTGACGGTGACAGGAACGTCACCTGAAAATAAAATAAATGCCAGATGAGATGTGTTCAAGTGAAGGAACCTCCCTCCATTCTTATGTTACACTTAATATATACTAGTAGTTCTCTCAACAGGGTTTGAATGAATCTATTTCTCACGTGTGCGAGCAAGTGAATCATTATTTTAGTTTTTTTCGTAGCACAAATCCAGGAAATTAAATTGAAATATCACTTGGCAAACTGAGCAATTCTGCTTCCTGTGTCCCTCTTCCCTCAAAGTGCAGTCCCACCATGTGCTTGATGTTCAGCCACAGGCTAGTCAGCTGTTGGCCTCTTTTTTTATTTTTTTAATGACCTACTTTACAACCAGGATAGAGGTCTTTGGAACCTGGGGATAAACACTCTTACATCTGTGCTCAGTGCCTGTCAACTTATGTCTTTGCATTGTGGAGCTGCAGCTGTACGTTGTATTGCGCTCTGTGAACGCATCGCACATATGAAGAGGGTGCAGACTCGGCTGGAAAGGAGCCAGTTAGCTTTAACCCTGAGCCAGTGACAGCTGCACTGTTGATGTCATGCCCGTGTTATATGAGGCATTACTTACCTCTGTCTGAAATGTAATGTTTAAAGTGAATTCATCCGTTAATTCAAACATCATACATGATTGATTGAACACAGCCTAATTCCTACCATGGAACTATGATTGTGTACATTATAGCATTGTCAAACACTTCACTTTGTTATTTATTATCATTATTATTCTTAAATGCGTAGATATACGCTACACCGAACAATAACCTCATGCAAATACCTTTTTTATTTTGAAAGTGTGCTTAATAACACAAATTCTCATGCTTTCTGCTTAAATATCCAGAATAAAGCAACAACCTCTGACAACATTTCAGTCCGAGGATTAGTGATAGAGGATAACACACTGCCCTTAGATTTACTTTAACTAACTAGAGTCACGCAGCCCGGTGCCTGCCACCCTGCAATACAAGATAATCATCACTAGATAATCTTAATTGTGATGAGGTACAAATTGTGATGCACACGCACACACACACACACACACACACACACACACACAATGGTAATAAAAACAAATGTCACACTTCCTTTATAGTCCAAATTGAACATTTGCATTCATTTTTGTGTGTGTGTTTCATTTCAGGTAGATACTAGAGTATGGTTGAACGAAGCTCATACATACATATATTCTGAGTTTTGACACTGGTCATCTGCTATCAAGCAACTGGACTCGTGAAATATTACTGAGATCGACTCTCTCCTTTCTATGATGAACACAACTTTGCAGGAGCTTGCTATTAGCAATCACCAGTTGTTTAGATAACAAGCATGAAGAGCAACGTTCATTGGGATTCGAAGCTAATGCTAGCGAGCTTCCGTTTCATAGTAAACAAACTTAACAGCTCGATGGGCCTCCCCAATTGTTGAATGATGTTTAGTTTTCATCACCGAGATGTGAAATAGGGTTATATATACGATTTGTGTAGACATGCGTGGGCTTCATGTGACAGAAAATGGCACACCATGGAATACGACAGCTCCTTTCTTTGGAACACCCACTCTCAGCTGTCACTCAAGTGATGTGCACACCAAGACTTGAGGCTCACACTTATTTTCAAGAATTTTTTGATTTTTTGAAGATTATTATTATATTATTATTATTATCATTCTGCAACATTTTGCAAAACAAAAACCGCAGCGTATTTCCCGTACTGCACTTTTTTAAATGTCCATGAAGAGGAATGTAAACGGCAGCAACAAAAACGATGGTGCCGTGATCGTGCCGTGATTGTGCCGTGATTGTGCCGTGATCGTGCCGTGATCGTGCCGTGATCGTGTGGTGATCCCTGCACAAAAAGACAATAAAAATGTAGCAACGTTCAGGGATGCTACTGGCCACCGCATCTGCATGCACCGCCGTTACTATTCAGTTTGATTTCTAAATAAAGAATATCTTTAAATTCTTTTGAACAGTGAAAAAATTTGTCTCAATATTTAATCTTACACAAATAAGTGATGTAATTGCAAATTCCAGTATGTTTTCAACATATTCATCGTGTGACTAAAGGTGTTGTGTACTGAGGGTCCTGCTTTTGCTTGCACGACTGTCACAGTGATGGAAAAACCAGACAACAAATATGGCAAACTAATAGAGCAGATCTAAATAAAAAGCGAAGGGCTCCCTGTAAGATTGCCAGCTTATGTGTTGATGTGCAACTGAAGTTATATTCCTGCCTGAAATGACTACAAACACACGTGCAACATATTCATTGGTGTGAGTCTTTCTTCGTGTGAAATGACCTTGACATTTCTAAACAGTTTAATTGGCCTTATTCAGCACGTGGCCATTATAAATGAGATTGTAATGTAAACACACAGGGTCATACTAGTGACTTAAGACATCCACATCACCTCCAGAGATTGACAGGAGACACTGAGGCTCATCTGTGAGGCGAGGAGGAGGAGGAGGAGGAGGAGTTGTGAATTCTGCTTGAGAGGTTTGCAATGTCTTCCCTCACCTACACTCACCAGTGAACACACATTCAGAAACACTCAACACAAAAGGGGCAAAGTTTAACCTCTTACAGGGTGGGGGAATTTACCTGAAAATACCTACAAACGACATACCCAAAGTAAATTAAAAGCTGCTCTTCAAGTATTTGCACGAGATGTCTCATTCAAAAGATAACTCTCTTATTGTTCTTGCAAAATAGGCTCTGAGTAATAGTGGTCTGAATATATTGAATTTGAAGAAAATAAACTCTGTCTGAATTTTGTTGTTGAAAAAGATGCCTGAAGATGGGTGCAGCTGGTAGTTATGAGCTGGACAACACAATAGGAACATAGCATCAAGTATTACCAAGTTCAGGTTCAAATTTCAGAACAAAGGCACACAAACACAACATATTAAACAGGTTTTCTGAGGCTATAAATGCAGCAGGAAGATACAACATTTGTACATTAAGCACAAGTTTATGTGCATTACTAAAGCACATTTATTCAACTTCTTTTATTTGGTTACACTTTAGTAAAAAAGTGATTATGCAGGAAGGAAATCTGAGATGCGGTAAATGTGATTCACAAAGTGTGAATGATTGTTAAGGGGCAACCACATCCAACACTCTGAGCTCTAAGTATTCAGTAAAGGTCAAGTGACTGATTATCCTGTTGAGGGCACAATCATCTCTGCAACATTTCACTACATTCTGCTGAATTGTTGATCACTGCTGGAAAAATACCCCCACAGACCTATACGCACCCTCCCTCCCTTCCCTCGCTCGCTCCCTCCCACCCTCTTCTTCCCCCTTATTTTTTCATTCACATTGTAGTTTCACTCCGCTGCTCAGCATTTTTACGACTGCCATAAATGAATTGTTTTGTCCCGGCATCAAATCAATCTGCCATTCTCAGTGACACACGACATTTGTTTTGTGCTCGGGGTGTTTGAAAAGAAACAAATTGGAAATTGGCCATCACCTTGGTGTGAAGTCTTCGCAAATCCACTCATTCTCAGTCACTCGCATCCACTCTCGCCGCTCCTAATACGCCCATATCAAATGAAGCAGTGCAGTATTACAGCACTGAGTTGGATGACTGCCATCACAAAAGCAGTGAAATGAATATATTCCTGGCGCTTTTTGGAGGATGGAAATTTAATCAATTGAAAACAGGTCGAGGGTATATTATTGAATGCTTGCCAGTGCTGCCCCATTAATAATGACCTGATTCAAAATGCAAACCCAGTGTGATTTGTAGACAGAAACTTAAAACAATGTCTCAGATGCAGATCATTTTCTTTCTACAGATGAATAGCACTGCATCCTAAGACGGACATAATTCAATTTAGCTTTGCTCCGTGACTCCTGACATGATGAGAACACGCACTTATTGTATTGACAGGTGTAATAAACTAAGATCAAAATGCTAAATCTGCTCCACAGTTATATCTACGCTGCGTCATTAATGTCAAGTTGGTGTGTGAAATTGAGTTTTCTCATTCTTTATTCAAAATCACAGCTTTATGTAATGTTCCTGGTTTTCATCTTTTATGATTTTTGACAAACACACTTCTAGATTTGTGTGCACGTGTGAGTGAGAGATATGTGTGTGTGTGTGTGTGCGCGTTGGGGGTAGTGATGTATGAATTCATGATATGTGTGGCACATCATGGTACGCCAGACTGAAATGTAAACCTCACATCAGAATGTCTTTTGGAATAGATGTTGATTTTAGACGTATTGAAATAAATGAAATTTCATTCACTTATTTTCATTCTCCTGCTCCTAATCTATGAAGGTGGGCTGCAGACACCCAACAACAGATGTTCTTCATTATGCTGTTGTTATACAGCACATCTAGCTTTAGGCTGCGGCACCTTGAGCAAAGGGCTGATTCCGCTTATTGGATACACAAGAACAACAAACCTATTAAAGATTGGGGTATGAACAAGAGTATTACAGGCCCAGAGGAGAGGATTTCATTAATATTTTTACACATTTGAAAGACAACCAATGAGACAGCAAAAACGTCCCCCTTGTTTCTTTTGTTCGATGGACTGATCATTACTCTACTGTTTGCTTGGTATACTGAACTTGGAAGTGCACACTGCAGGCAATATCTTGTGTTCTCGCAGAGTGTTGTGATCTACTCACAGGGGAGGAGAGAGGCTATAAAATCCAACAGCCTGCAGCTGAAGCTTTACAGGATAGACGGATATGAATTCCCTCTATTTAAAACAAATGGCTTCTACTCTTGACAAAATGAACAAGAGCAAAAACTAAAACAAATGATAATAAGTTTTAAAAGATGGCGGCTGATGGTTCTACACTGTTAAATTCCTTGGTGACAAAATGAAACATCTTCTTAACTGGATCTTTTCACAGCAGGATCGCCGTGTACAGTTCTTCAAAGCATTGGAAGAAGACTCTCACAGTTCCCCATGAATCACTTTTTAATATTTGGTTTATAAGTATTAGTATATATAAGCGTTTTAATCGTTCCGGGTTGGGGCTTAGATGTATTCATTGGGTAGCAGAGGTTTAGACTGTTTGTGGCTTTTATCTAACTGAGTAAAGACCCAAAGGTTTTTTCTTGTTCCCGACATTACGACGTGCTGCTCTGATTAATTACCAAAGTAATAGGTCAATCAATAAAACAGTTCCTTCTGCATCTTATCTGGTTACTCTCTGAGGTATATGTGTGGTCTTTGCTGTGCAATACAGCACCACAGCCCCTTTTTACTATATTAATTTGTGCATTTTCTGCCCAGATTTATCTCGCAATGTTTTTGAGTAGTCCCGGGGTCCATACAGCAAACTCTAGTGCAGGGGTGTCAAGATCATTTTAGTTCATGGGCCACAAGTGGGCCGGACCAGTAACATCACAGCATAATAACCTGTAAATAACTCCAAATTACTCCCTTTGCTTTAGTGCAAAAAAGTACATTCTGAAAATGTTAACATGTAATGAACTATCTTTTTACAACCTGAAATGTCTTAAGAATAAAAGGTGCAATTTCAACAATAGTATTCGTTTATCATTTACACATGTGCGTTACAACTTACAGATCACAGTGTATCTACAAAAACACAAAACATTTCATCACAGGTATCAAAACATCTCATTTTTACACTTTGCAAAGTCATCCCGCGGGCCGGATTGGACCCTCTGGCGGGCCGGTTTTGGCCCCCGGGCCACATGTTTAACACCCCTGATCTAGACAATCTAATAAAAACTATTCCTTCATTTTTATACAACACCAGTTCAGTGTCCATGCAAAACACGCCGCCCGTTTGGATTCTTGGCCCTGTGGTGTTGCTGCTCATACAAAACAACGTCACACTCCACAAAGCTCTTCCCCTTTGATCCTCGCAGTTCACCTGCCATGACATGATTGCGTCACACACCCTGGTCCCCGTGAAAAACAACACCCAAATCGCAGATACACCTGTGAAATATACTTAGCGGAGCTAATCATTTCCAAATAAGAGTATTAGTCGCTTGCTTTGATATCACCGGCGCAGGTATGAAGTAGAACATGGATTTAATTAGCAGATTTTTCCAGCGGTAACGTGTTCTGGGTTAGTATGGCAAAAGAATTCACAATTTGGAGGTGGTAAGGACAAACGTACACACACAGAGACTGAGATTCCTCGCTTTCTAGCGAGATTAAAGTAAGATCCTTTGAAATATGTGACATGCAAAGGCGAAAAAATTCTTCTTCTTTTGTAAGTGCTTCATAACTTTGAATCACAGCTTTCAAGAAGAAGCCTCAAAGTGTTTCTCTTTTTCTAAACTTTCCCTCCGACACTCCTGAATACCAACAGTGCTCTCCAACAAAAGCTCAGAATCACTATTTAAAAAGAAAAAATACAAGTTTAATGCACATTAGTTCTCGGGGCAAGAGATTAAACCCAAAGCGTCACGCTCTTGAATTCATGAAGATTCAAGTTGTGATGTTCACTCTCTTCCCTGCAACGGATGTTCAGGTTCTGGCATTCAAATGGCAAAAATAGATTCTTCAAATGTGCAATTAGGGATACACAGAAAGAATCGCCTTCACCCTCCTGTTATTCTTCCTTTTATGCGTCAGAAATATGTCGACACTAACTAAAGTAAAACTAAAATGAGTGGCAGAAAGGCTTTTGAGTGGGACAGCCTATCTGGTAGATAAATGTCATATCAGTGTGTGTGTGTGTGTGTGTGTGTGTGTGTGTGTTTCAGGTAAAAGCTTTTTCTGCCAAAGTGAAAAACAGTTTTTCTATCCCCGTCTCATTTGCCACAAGCTGGCCACGTATGATATATAATTAAAAAACGACTGTAAACTGAAGCCTCAGAGATGCCAAAATAAATTGATTTTCTATGAATACTGTGTATTGCGCTCACATTGTTTTGGCCTAATTCTGCAGTGTTGTTTCCTATGTTCAGCGTTCCCTCTTGGAATTCAGACAAACGCAGTGTGTATTCTCTCCATGAATATCAAATGAAAAATGAATATTAATAAATTCCCTTGGCAAAGCCTCAACCAGAGTGAGAATGGAATCACGCTGCAAGATGTCACGATGAAGAGCAAACATCCTGCTGCTCCTCCGTCGAACACGGCCTTCCACATCTTAAAGAAAAAGCAATGAGGTGTGTTTAGCTGGCCGGGGGGGGGGGACGGACGACACAAACCTCTGACCTCACCCTTGACAAAGCAAAGATCATATTAAATCTACTTTCACTTCACAGGAAAGTTAGTTTAAAAGTTATGCGGGCCTTATTTCCCACATTCGTTCGGTTTTGTTGAATATGCTGATGCAATCTTCTGCATTGAATTTCAGATAGCACCGGGGAGCCGACTGGCAGGGGAGAATCTATTCAGTCTCTCATCAAACTGCACAGAAAGTGGGATCACACAGATTTAAAGAGGTGCTAACTTGTATTCATTACTGTTAGAACAGCAGTAACGGCTAATCACAAAAGAAATCCTCTTAACATACGGTTGATTTTGTTGCGTAATAAAGTTATAATCTTAGCAGAAGAACCATCAAGGCTCTCGTTTGTTTCCATAGAGGAAGGGGGAGATTTAATACATGAGTCCTTCTGGGGAGTTTGCATGGGGTGTGTGGAGAGGCGTTTACTTTAGGGGTGGAGGCTGAGGAGATGTCTGGCTGCTTGGGAGACCATGCATGCTGCTGCACACAGTGGGAAGCAAATGACCGATGCACACTAGCTACGCAACAAGGATTACCAACACAGCTCTGCAGCTCTCTCTGGCAGAGGGGATTTTCTCCAGTAATTGGAGCGGAGAGTGGACCTGAACATCCCATTTTTTTTTGGGGGGGGGGGGGAATGGCAGATGTGAGATGCAGAAATAAATACATTTCTAGCTGTAGCTTATCAGTCATCATTCTCAATAAGCTGATATAATACATCTCAAAGACGGCTATGTTTTAAACTAACATTATAAATATATCTGTTTCATGTTTTGTTAAATGAACATTTAAGAGATTTTACCACAACATTCTCTTTTATTGTTTTGGAACATGTTTCATGTGAATATCTGTGGAAGATTCATGTCTCACCGGTGTTTCATGAAAACATAACTGAATCACTTTGGGGTTGTGAATTAATAGAGTGGGTTTAATTTGCTTTAGGCATAGTTGACCGCCCTATTGTTAGCTGTCCCAGGAGATCGCCAAGGTTTGTTATGTGTAGAGAGCCTGGTACAAAAATACATTTGCTCCTGACATCCACGTGTATTACCATGCAGACAAGAATGCAACATGAAAGTGTGCACACACGCACGGTCGCCCAACACAGAGACACACACTGGGGAAATGCTGCAAAAGTGTGTTTCTATTTTAGAATCCCGATTTAAGGTACCAACCCAGGCAGCGGTGGCATCCCTCCGTGCATGAGGACGACATATAAGGAGGTATTTAAATGATGTGGGATGCAAGGCAGCATTGGGAAAGACTCACATGTTTGCATTACTGGAGACGGTGGCTACCAGTGTTATTGTGCCTCTGCTTCACTCATTATCAGAAGGTTCCAGCTGTTTGACACCCTCACTGCCTTATGTTCAGCTAGTTGTGTTGTTTTTGCTCCTAAAAGAGACTCATAATGGCATCGATAAACATCAGCTGCAATTCTTGAAAGCAGTTCAAAAGGGATCTAGATTTCAACTAATAAGAAGCCACTTCCACATTCTGCTTTAAGTCTGATGCATCGGGAAGCTATTCTTCTGACTGGATGTTGATGTTAACAGTATTCACGAGTTGAAAACTCAACTCCCACCTCATGTGATTAAAGCATATGAGGCGCAGCAATGGGACGCGCCTCGTGTCACGGGAGACATTTTTGACTCGTCACGTCCTAAAAAGAGCACAGGTGTAACTAATAACACTAATGATGATTTCCTTATTTTTTTCATTCAGGTGTGCCAGTAAGCTATGCAGTAAGTCAGCCCGCACAATACCAGAGCTCTGGCACTGAAACATCCGAATGGAACACAGCCATAATTAATATGATTAGTAACACCTGTGTTTGACGAGTCAAAATGTCCACTGTGAGAAAGGTCTACTGCAAGCTCATTTTAATTACCCTCTCCCTTCCAAATCTGCAGCGAACTGACGGCTGAAGAGTGATTAAACACAGGTGTGTTACCTCCAGTACGTGTCTGTGTCGCCGTCCGCGGCGCTGAAGTTACAGCACTGAAACAATCCCTTCCTTTTGTAAAAGGGCTCTCTGCAGTGGGACCGTCGAAGAAGCTTCACAATTACTCCACACATTCCACAATAAATACCTTTTTACAGTAAGTCTAATCGTGTCCCGGTGATGCATTGTAATGACGAACTGAGCTCACAGTATTTATTAGTTTTCTGGAACTCGCCGGCTTCTGAAGGTGTTCAGATTATGCACATAAATCAGTGGTGGCCAGAGATCTTTAAGTGGCCTGAGCAGAATTTCAATGAATATGAACAGAGTACCAAGTGCTTCACATAGCTATACTGTAAGTGCATCATGTTGATGCATGTGGAATTAAGTTGAATTACAAGCTTGATTTAGAAAAAAGGAAGCGGAACACATAGTTTATAAGTTATGTGCAACTGTTTTTCTTAGCAGAATATTAATAAAAGTCAACAGCTAGCATTTATCAGGATGTGCCTTTTTACTAATGTATGAAGGTGAGAACACAAGTTGTCATTTTACGGTTGTGTTTCGTGTCATTGAAATAACCTTTAAAAACCAAACAATGTGACAGACTTTTCTCTCCTTTTTTCAAAAAGACATATCGGTAAAGATACACATACTACAAGCACGCGTCTTCCTGTTGGCTCACTGGTGTCACATGCCCACTGATTAGTAACAAGCAGTATAAAACTATCTTAATCTATGGACATCTGCGTGGCCTGTGGGACTTCACCAAAGGTAGTATGTTTAGCAAGAGGAGCCGAGAAGAGGAGAGTGATGGGTGGTCGCAGTATAGTAGAAAGGCATGGACTGCTAATGTAATGCTTTTGAGCAACAGCCCCCGTTGGCATATTAAACAGATGTGTCACATACTGTGGGGTGCTTTGAGTACAGAGCAGAGGTAACAGCCTTCTATTCTGCAAAACATAATGCCTGCAGAATGAAATGCTGTGTGTGTGTGTGTGTGTGTGTGTGTGTGTGTGTGTGTGTGTGTGTGTGTGTGTGTGTGTGTGTGTGTGTGTGTGTGTGTGTGTGTGTGTGTGGGGATGGCCATGGTGGATGGAGCTGAAACGATGATTAATTCAAGCATTGCACTTGCATTGTTTTAAGCTGCAGTGTGCATTTGCTGTTATTGGAATCTCCACATATGAGATGCATTTACAAGGAATAAGAGAATGAAATATAAATTGGTGTAACCATGTAATTGACAGTCTACCTGTGCTTGTGACAGAGAGATATCAATATTCATTTCCATGTCTCTGCTTCTAGCTCCTAGCAGCGCCACTCTTAGAGCTCATTTGTGACTCTGAGGAGTAATGACACACAAGCCGCTGTGATGCTGAGCAAATGCCTGCTGGCCACAAACACAAAAGAGTGATACAGCGTCAACCAAAGAAGCTTGCTTTCCCACATTTTTTTAAAATTGTGTTTACATTATTTGTTTGCAAATGTTTCTTGCATATTATTTTGTTTTCATCCGACATGTTTCTCGACTACCAAAGCATTTTGTCATACGAAATGTACGAGGCAAGCATTTTTCTCTTTGTTCCCCTCCTGCAGCTGAGTTTAAAGCACCTACTGAGACTGAGGCATGACATGACATTGTGATGCACTCCTTCAGTCCTTCAAAGGCTGCCATGATGATGCAGGTCTTTCTGTTTATTAAATACTGTAATAACGGGGTTAAATATCTGGCATTTAAAAGGAAAGTAGAAGAAAGCAATAAAAGTGCGACTCCAGTGTGTTCAAAATGGAATAATGCAGTTAACCAAACGTAACAGGCGCCACCTTATGAGTTTAAATGAGTCTCTATGGTGCCTTGTAGAATTATATTTTCAGACTATTTTGTTGTTATCTTTCTGAACTTTTTGATTCAATTTGCTCTCGCATGGGGTTAAAGATCCTCGGGCACAGAACTCTAGACTCTTCCAGCTTGTTGCTGTGGAAGTACCTGCCTATCATTTTCTAAAGTTGTATCCGTGTAGCTTTTGATCTGTTTCACACGCAGCCAGTTGTTTTGTTTTACTTGTTTTGTTTTGTTACTTTTCTTTTTGAGGAGTATTATACTCTGAGTGAAATCAGGCCATGAACACATCCAAGTCATATCCTCTTGTCTCCTGACCTTGAAAGGGACACGTTAGGTGAGCTCTTGGAAATAGCTTTTGGAGAGTGACATTAAACTCACCTCCCTCGGCGCCCTGGAAAGCGGTGGTCTGATCCCCTCTTGTTATCCAGCGGAAGGCAGATAGTGACTCCCTGACAACATTGGGACTCAATTGCCTCTGCTTATTATCCTTTGGCATAGAAACATCTCACGTCTTGCTTGCTGCACAGGCTGACCTCTATTTCATCACTTAACCGCTGATGATAAGATGGGGGGAGACTCGAGCTGACTTATTCATGTTCAACCGAAGGTGAATACACAGCATGTCAGAGTTCCCAGGTCAATTATGTTGACACATGTCAGTTGATCAATGAATCCAAACAGTTATGTTAAAGGTTAGTTCTACATATTGAAGTGGCAATATCTTTCTCCCTTTTTATGTTTGGGTGGAAAAATTGCATTTTGACGGAAAAACTGTTTTTTAATTTGTTACACAGATTGCATTATTGATCAACTTGCAGAGAGACCAAGTTGCATTTGAATAATTACTACAAAGATCATTAAACATTCAATATGACTTTCTACTGAAGGGTTCACTCTGCAGTAAAGGTCAGTGGTGTGGGGTTTGAGGAGGCTATTAGATATCTGCAGGCTAAACCAATCAATGCTCAACCTTATGAGAGAGGCTTCTGGCTCCAGAGAGTAGTCACAGCCCACATAGTTATGTCCAGATTGTTGAACATGAAAGGACCAATGGCCAACATAGATTTCAAGCATTAAACAATGCTTGAAATCTATGTTGGCCATTGGTCCTTTCATTAACTAACATTAACTATCATTAAAGTCACTGAGTGTGAAATTGATCCTGAAATTGTATTCAATTTAGAATCAGTGTAATAAAAAGATTAAATACATTTCAACCTTTTCCAGTGTGTTTACTATTGTTTTAAGATGTTCTTTTAATTAACAATCTACTTGTATTACATTAATGTTCTATGCACAAATGATTGATTTAATTTCACTGCATGTTTGTGGACACTTTGAATCTGTGATGTGCTGCCGGAAAAGCGTGTCAAAAACATCTCCACATGCAATCTGTCCACATTTCCAAAGGTGCAATGAAAGAGATCCTGTAAACTCTGCAACACACTCAAACACAACTCCGCTCTCAGGCCTTTTTTGAAGGGGTTTCGCAGACCCATTAACATGTAACATGCACATCATTGAGTCCAGCAAACGTGTTAATGAGAGGAGGAAGCACGTTTGATCCTTGAATTGTAACACTTGCTGTCTTAAAATATTAAGAGCAATCTGCTATATGCCTCCTTTCTACTGTCTATAAGGCCTGAAAACATTTACTCAACCAGTGCATGATCGTGGCATTAATCCAACGGTTTGTTTTGTCAATTATATTTGACCTTTTTTGTCGGTTTCATGGAAAGAGTGGGCGGTGATAATCCTTTTGTTTACCCAGTTAATTTAGGATTCAATAGAATGTTTACACGGGTTAAGAAAAGAGCAAAATACTGTTAAGTCTCTTAAATCTGATTATTTTTATTTTCTTAGGTTGTTTTCCCCCATCATGTGTTCAGCTGTTAATTTATTTTGAGATTTAGTCGCCTCCTCGTCGATAATTTATTCTGTTATCTTTTTAATTTGCCATTTGGTGCATGAGAAGCCAATTAAAATAGTTGACTTTCTGCTTAATGTGCTGTATGAAATAAAAATGACAAAAAATCTCTTTATTTAAATGAGAAGTTGCGCTGCATTAATCATGCTTTGACGTACTATGGCGGTGGATACATGGACTTCAACGCTGACACGTAGAAGTCACTGAGTGTAAAATTGATCCTGAAATTGTATTCAATTTAGAATCAGTGTAATAAAAAGATTAAATACATTTCAACCTTTTCCAGTGTGTTTACTATTGTTTTAAGATGTTCTTTTAATTTACAATCTACTTGTAATACATTAATGTTCTATGCACAAATGATTGATTTAATTTCACTGCATGTTTGTGGACACTTTGAATCTGTGATGTGCTGTCGAAAAGCGTGTCAAAAACATCTCCACATGCAATCTGTCCACATTTCCAAAGGTGCAATGAAAGAGATCCTGTAAACTCTGCAACACACTCAAACACAACTCCGCTCTCAGGCCTTTTTTGAAGGGGTTTCGCAGACCCATTAACATGTAATATGCACATCATTGAGTCCAGCAAACGTGTTAATGAGAGGAGGAAGCACGTTTTAAGTACGTGCAGTGACCTGCAACGTTATGATGCAAGCATTCTAGGTAGTAAAGCTTTACATGGGGGAACTGTGCGGTTTGATGAGACAGAGACGGAATGGACGCTTGTTGCTAACTGAAGTAATTGCTGTGAAACTTGCACTTACAGTCAAGAGTGCAGATTTTAATATATGTGTGAATACAGTGGGCTTGAATAAACATGGTTATCCTGCAGTAGTACATTAACAAGTGTTAATAGAGAGGTTTTTTCAAATCAAATCAAATCAAATGTATTTATATAGCCCAATATCACAAATTATACATTTGTCTCAGTGGGCTTTACAGACTTTACAGGTTATGACACCCTCTGTCCTTAGACCCTCGCATCGCACAAGGAACAACTTCCTAAAAGAAACCCCATAATTAAAGGGGGAAAAATGGAAGAAACCTCAGGGAGAGCAACTGAGGAGGGATCCCTCTCCCAGGACGGACAGACGTGCAATAGATGTCGTGTGTACAGGATAAACAACATAGTACAAATACAACATTTGACAGAAATGATGTTGTGTTGAAAAAGAGAAAGTTTGGATGAATCCAGGAAAATGTCAAAAAGGCTTCCCGGTGTCCAGCAGGACCAGGGCAGCAGGCGCAGCCACGATTCCTGATCCTGACGTAAACTTTATCAGTGGCAACCTGCCACATGAGAGACAGAAACTCCGGGGATGATGCCCCGGATGATGAGTTACTAACCAACATTTACATATATGCATACAGATAGAGAGGGAGAAGAAGAGAGAGGGAGGGGAGGAGAGAGGAAGAGAAGGAGGAGCAGGGAGGTGTCCCCCGGCAGTCTAAGCCTATAACAGCATAACTAGGGGCTGATCCAGGGCAAACCTGAGCCAGCCCTAACTATAAGCTTTATTAAAAAGGAAAGTCTTTAGCCTGCTCTTAAATGTGGAGAGGGTGTCTGCCTCCTGAAGACAAACTGGAAGCTGGTTCCACTGGAGAGGAGCTTGATCGCTGAAGGCTCTGGCTCCCATTGTACTCTTAGAGACTCTAGGAACTACAAGTAACCCTGCAGTCTGGGAGCGCAATGCTCTAGTTAGTTTATAAGGTACTATGAGATCTTTAAGATATGCTGGAGCCTGACCATTAATTGATTTGTAAGTCAGGAGAAGGATTTTGAATTCTATTCTATATTTTACTGGGAGCCAGTGCAGTGCAGCTAATACAGGAGTAATATGATCCCGTTTCCTAGTTCTTGTCAATACACGTGCCGCTGAATTTTGGATCAACTGAAGAGTCTTCAGCGACTTTTTGGGACAACCTGATAACAATGAGTTGCAGTAATCCAGCCTTGAAGTAACAAATGTGACTAGTTTTTCTGTATCATTTTGAGAAAGAATGTGTCTTATTTTTGCAATGTTCCGTAGATGAAAGAAGGCAGTCCTTGAGATTTGTTTTATGTGGGAGTTAAACGATAGATCTCGATCAAAGATGACGCCAAGATTCCTTACGGTGGTGCTGGAGGCCAAATTATTGCCATCCAGAGCTTCTATGTCATTAGAAAATGCGTTTCGGAGGCGTTTAGGGCCAAGTATAATAACTTCAGTTTTGTCTGTGTTAAACATCAAAAAGTTGCAGGACATCCACGTTTTTATGTCCTTAAGGTATGCTTGAAGTTTAGCCAATTGATTGGTTTCATCTGGTTTAACTGATAGATATAATTGGGTATCATCCGCATAACAATGAAAGTTTATAGAGTGGTTCCTTATAATATTGCCCAAAGGAAGCATATATAAGGTGAATAGAATCGGTCCAAGTACAGAACCCTGCGGAACTCCAAGACTGACTTTGGCTGTCATGGAGGATTTATCATTAACAAGTACAAATTGAGATCGCTCAGATAAATAGGACTTGAACCAGCTTAGTGCGGTTCCTTTTATGCCAACACAATGTTCCAGTCTCTGTAGTAGAATGTCATGATCAACGGTGTCGAAAGCAGCACTGAGGTCTAACAAGACAAGACAAGTCCTTTGTCTGATGCCAATAGAAGGTCATTGGTAACTTTCACCAGTGCCGTCTCTGTGCTATGATGAACTCTAAATCCAGATTGAAAAACCTCAAATAAACTATTATTATGTAAAAAATCACACAACTGTTTTGCAACTGCTTTCTCAAGGATCTTAACGAGAAAGGAAAGGTTAGATATCGGCCTGTACCTCTGGATTTTAATGCAAGGAATATGGATTTATGTTGTACTTTCAGAGTTTTGGCTATGATTCCCATTGATTGTAATAGCAGTATTAAAACTTTGTGGAGGTGTTAATTATTATCTCCACCTCTTTCTGTTCCTTAGCTTATATTTAGACTCATTTTAGACTTTTCTTGTTATTTTTAAAAAGTGGGTTTCAAATACAAATCATACTTACTTAGATATTTATTTGATTAGTTCTGTAACGTGGTTAAAATATGATTTTATTGTGTATATTTTATTACATTTTAGATACAGTACATGTATGAGGAGTATACATGGGAATAGAAAACAATTTAATGCAATTTTCTAAGCCGCTGCAACTTAAGTCACCGTTAAGTATGATGTTTAAACTTAAGTAAAGAACTCACAGTTACCCAGAGTTTTATAACTCCACTTCTTTAACCTTAAAGTAGAGTGAGACGGAGATGGCCTGGAGTGCAGGAAAATAACAACTGGACTTGAGCTTGAAATCTGTCTGTCTGAGCTGTCACACGCATACACAGACAAACACCCCTCACTGACTGGATGTGTGTTATTACATCAAACGTCTGTGCTGTCAGGGAACAAGGCTATTGGCTATTTGTGGCCAAAAAGATGGATTGCAAAAACAGTCCAGCTGTCAGATATGGCCAAATAAAAGGAGACAAGTTGCATCTGAGCACAGCTTGCTTGTGGGATGTGGCAGTCTCTTTGAGTGAGGAGGAACGCTCAAACAACTGCTCTGCACTCCGGGCATAATCACGCGCCTCCGTTACCACACTGCTCTGCAGCTGCTTGGAAACAGAGGCAGCCCTGTTCCTCTAGAGTTCCCTTTTTTAAAGAACAATGTAGAAACCATTCTGACCAGCGGTTGTGAGTCCGATTAAGAGAATGTGCCTTTGTTCTGATAACCACTTACTGTACCCCAAGAGGCTGGAGCTTCAGAGAGTACCTTCATGTCATTCCCTGGGTTTGTTTTACAGATTCTCTTTACTCCCTAAACTTACATCAAGCTTAAAACTCAGACACTGTAGTGCACGTCTACATACTACATGTATTTCAAACTAATTCCATATGATATTTATAAACAGGTGCACAATATTTGATCTAAAAGGGTTAAAAGGGCATTTTTAATTTCATCCCGACTTTAAGTTTTTCCTTTCTTCTTTTTTTGAGGTTAGGAATAATGTTTTCCTTTTTTAGCAAATGTCCTTAACAATGTCCATGCCCCCCCCCCCTGCAATAGCTCTGCGGACCCCCACTTTGGGAACCACTGGATTAGATTGAGGAAGTAAAACAGAACATACAGTAGCGGATCTCAAAGTTAATGCCTACTGTGTCACAAAGGTCATTATTCAACCCAGAACTCGCACCATCAGGGTGGGATAATAAAGCTAACGTGAACACACACGCTAACGTACTCTGGCACCGGGGGACTGACACGACAGCACCTCTCATCACAAACATCACATTAGAGTTTAAATATCCAAAATATGTATAATTAATACTAATGAAGGATTCCTCTTACAATATTACAATCCAAAGGGCTCAAGATCATTGCCATGAAGTGTGTGTGTGTGTGTGTGTGTGTGTGTGTGTGTGTGTGTGTGTGTGTGTGTGTGTGTGTGTGCGTGCGTGCGTGCGTGCGTGCATGAGTGCGTGAGTGCATGTGTGTGTTGAAGCAAAATATTCTATTTCCCAGATGGTGAAATTTGTCACCCTCCATAATGTCACAGTCATGAAATAATAATTAGAGGCAGTGATACTTAAGCCTCTGAAATGTTGCAATAAAGTTGTAACCTGCTTCCTGCTTATTGGCAACTAACTGCACTGCAAACAGAGAAACCCTTAAAGACATTACATTGCCAGCTCTGTAGTTTAACTAGACTTGCGAGGGTTTTTACTCAGGCTGCAGCAGAAAGTTCAGCGTAAAGCTTCGTTCACAGAGTGAGCCAGCAAAGATGTCAGTGCAGTCCAAATCCTGCACAGAGCTTCCGATGACTGAGCTCAAAATCCAATCAGACGAGGAAAAGAACAAAGAGGATTGATCGCACTTCAGCTGTTCATTTCATGTAAAGTATTGACAGTGCACTGCGCTGCAGGGTAATCCAGTCAAGGAGAAAGGAAAATGTAATTTTGCTCCACAGAGTCTTGGTAAATAGTCCGGCAGTTCTTGCGAAATAATCCATTTCCCAGATGGCGAAATTGAACCGAGGTGATCACTTGTTCGTCTGCCGTTCCGTTGTATTCAAAAGTTGATTTTGGGCTCAGGAACAAACGCTCATGCGTCTCTAATGTCATGCTGTTGTTTTCTTTGTGTAAGTTCACCTGGACTCCCTCAATATGGTTACCTGTAATGCATACTCTTTCCTTTAGACTTAATACTTCAAAGCTCACAAAACATGATTGCATCAAGAAGATGATACACGGGCCATATTGCCTTTTATTGTAAACGTACATAATATAGTATTTTCTTCGTCTTAGTAATGCCATAAGTAACATTTTAATGCTACTGATACTATTTATAGATGTAAACAAGTGGAGAATACACGTCCAAGGATTACATTGAGTGATAATCTCATCTAACAACACGCATTGCAGGGAAGCTATATTAATAATCCTGGACTCCAAACTCCTATCTAGGTCCTTAACTTCAGTCTCTGCTTTGTGGGCTGCACATTTCCATGTAATCAAAAAAAGATACTTACCAGGCAAATGTATGCGATTTATTTCAGTACCCCAGCAACAACGTTTTCCCGTAAATGACTGTCGGCTGGACTATCTGGTTTCGCTTCACAAGAACCTAATGTTGACAAATGACGCTGTCTTGTCAAGGTGGTTTATTTATGGTCGGTGTACAGTACATATTGTGGTCACAGCTCAGTGACTTGACGGTGCGACCGACCTCCACCATCTTGCATCTCCGCTCTCCTCCTCATTCTGACACTGCTTTGCCAGAGGCAACTCCGCCTCTGTTCAATAACATATCAATAATGTGTTTGGACCTTTGCTGAACTTATCTGTAGAAAAATAATGAACTTTCAGTTACTGCAAGACTCTTCTCCTCACCCTGTTTACTGTTGGATATTTTCAATGGGAGTAAAAAAAAAAGAAAAGAGAAAGAAGCAATGGAGGAAGATAAGTGGGTCTGAATGGTGTTAATGTATGAAAGAATATATTAATTTCTGCATAAACAAAAGCAGGCGCAGTGAATTCCAAATTATTATTCCCTGCCTTAACCTCAACAACAGCTTGCAGGAAGGACGACTTCCCCTACCTTGAGCCCCCCCCCCCCCCTATCCTCCCTGTGCAGTGTTTATTAAATCACAGAGCACATGAACGCTTTATTAAATGAGAAAAAATATTGAAATTCAGACATTCCTCTCCAGTTGAGTTTGTTCTCACACTCCTCTGCTCTTAAATTGATTTCACGCTCTGTGGCTATCTGCATGGGAAATAATGTGCAGCATTATTAACTGGGAGAAGGGGAGGAGAAAATCACAGGGGAGGACAGGAGGCTCTGCCGAAGAATCTGGGCCCCAGATAAACGCCGCCAGTCTGTCATCTTACGCATCCAAATCTAAAGTGGGTATTCAGTCCAAATTAGCATTGTTCTGTTGATGCCTTGTTTCTCCTAAGGACCGAGCCATTTGAGGTTTGGGAAGCCCGTGTTGATGAGCGTCTCCACTTGTTCTTAGTCTCCTGTGCTAAAGATTTTAACCTCTTCTGCCTTCATCAGAGGGAAATTGATTTCAATCTTCTCTCTGAAGACTCAGTTGCGGGGGAAAGTCACTATAATGATGTTGCATCTTAACTTTAAAGTAGAGACAAAACAAAGTATTTTCTTCTTACTCTGAATAATGTTTCTGGTAAATTGAACTCTTCTTTTTTCAATGTTTGTTGTAAGACAAAGCACGAACAGAACAACACGAGGAAGACGAGAAAACAGTTAATACAAGCCAGTTAACAACATTTCGTCAGGTAATCAGAGAACAAGGTTAAGTCAGTTACCGTGTGTTGTGTTGATTTGATGTTGGTGTGTGTGTGTGTGTGTGTGTGTGTGTCTGGGCGGTGGACTAAGGGAAAGCAAAGGAAAATAAATCTAAGAACAAATAACAAATAAATTAATAAAATGTTCTTGAAAACCACGTTGTAATTGTAAAAGTCAAAACCTAAACAAATTAATTGAGAATTACATATTGATGAAAACTCGTACGTGTTTTGCTCTCAAAGATCTGGTTAAAGTAAATATCCATCTTCCAAATTTTAATCCTGTAATTTTAATCCATTTATTGTTCAACTATCTCTTGGCATCTGGCAAATATGTCAAAATATTTTTTTAAATGTATTAATTCCCCCTTATCAAACATTGTGGATGACTTAAGGTGTGGGCGGAGGTGAACCTTTCTCTGTAACTGCATATCCTAATCCCACTACAGAGTGGTTCTGAGTGTAGAAGTACACAGAACACTAGGAAACACTGACGTATCCTGTACCCGGCGAGCTGTGTGCAGATCAATAGTGCTGCCAGTTCACATCCCTTTTACAGCTGCCCGAACTGTTGTTGCTGGTTCACAAGTAAAGTAGATGACATTGTGCTCTGTATACGTACCCTGAGGGACTTAACCTCGCTATGTCTTCCACACTTTTGAGCGACAAAATTCTATCCACAATAATAATTTAAATCTTTCACGGTTCTTGCTTTGTGTTTCCTGTTTTATTTTGTAAAGTTCATTCCCCTTGTTTCATGTCTAGTGGTACTTCCTGTCTGTGTGTTTTTCCCTCGCCCTGTGATTGTTGATTTGATCCTCCTGTGTCCATTCACCCTGCCCATTCACTCTTTGCCTTTTTCCCCTAGCTGTGTCTCGTTCCCCTGTTTAGTGTCTGTGTGTATATATCCCTGTCTGTCCCAGTGTTCCTTGTCGGATCGTCTTTTACCCCCATGTTGGCTTGTGCTTCGTTCGTGGTTCCTCGTGTCTTACCTGGTTGATATTTTTTCAGTTATACGTGTTGCCTTGTTTTGTTTGTATTTTGTAAGCTTTATTAAATAAAGCTCTCTTTTTGTTAAATATATTTTTTTACTGCATTTGGGTCCTCCCCTGTCCTGAGCGGTTGTGACAGAATCACAGGTATACCCCACCACATCTTCCATTTCTGCGATGATTTGCATAAAACAACATTTACACAACAAAGTCTGATTAGCACCTGTAAATGGAGTCAGAAAAATGAATGACTGAAATTGGTCAAAGAAATTCTACAGTATTTACTGTACTTTAATAAATAACTATTTGGGATTCTGCTGTGGGAATTCTCCTTTTGGAAGTAGAGCCTCAAACTGGATGTACAAACATTTATGTCTATGCTAAACATTTGTTAATGACGGTGTGTGTAGGGAATGAATTTAACAACAAAACCGGAACAAATACGTTCATCAATTCACTGTTGTTTGTGTGGCCTTGTGTGTCCTACATTAGGGAAAACGAATACAATGAAAAGGCCCCTGAACAAGGCAGCTTGAAAACGCATTCAGTCCGACGGCTGGCAGCAACATTTCTGGGAGATAAAACCAAACTCTTCATCAGCTGCCCAGTATCACAAGCAGAATCCCTGGATGGATGGCAGGAAAGCAAATTACACAGTTTGAGTTTGACTGTACCGGTTAAGAGCTGTCGAAGACCAAAACTGTGTCGATCAACCAGTTTGAGCATTTGCTGTCGTGCTGTTTCATAACCCATTAACAGACCGGCTCAGCAAACAAACATCGGTGTGAATATAAACAACAAGGTGATTACAGCCTCAAATTGTGTTTCCCTTGGATAATAACTTGCCGTTAACTACAGTGTTTATCTTTCTGAGTTCATGTAATCCAAAGGCAATAACGTTGTTTACAGATGTGATGACAATCTAAAAGGCATGCTCTGTATTTCATTTAAAGCTAAACAGGTTAAAGAGATGGTCCTATAATGAAAGCAAGTTCTTCATGTATAACCTCTGCAGTGTAGCTGCTTAAAATAGAATAACTTGATGATAACAAGTACAAACTTCGACAGCAGTCTAGTCTCTTACATAACCAGATAAAGAGCAAATGTTATGCCCCAACATCCTAATGGCAAACACTGAGCCACAACAACTCTGCATCTTTAGTGAAATGTCAGTAACTTGATACTCGGGGCCAGATTTAGGAAATGTGCATTCAAAGACTGGAGAAAAATAAGTGTCTGAACACATATCAGTTCAAGTGTTTTGGGGGAATCTGATATGAGCTGCTTATGCATGACACCGCTGTCTATAATTGAATAATATACTTATTTTGTGTGAAAAATTTACAAAATATATAAAAAATACCTCTGAATGTGTCTTTTTAACACAATTAATCTTGCTATTTTACCCCATGTATGAACAGAAATACAAAATCAAGAACTTTTTTCCTTTGTTTCAGATATTTCTTAATTAAAGAACAGCTGTTCATTCACCCACCCAACATTTCTGTGCAGTTTCACATTTCGGTTTTGGCGTCTATACAGGCAGGGAACGATAACAATCCTGCCAGTCACTGTATACCGTGTTTATTTCACTGAGAAATGGTTCCAGCACTAAAAACACATTGTTGCTTTTACATTTCTGTAAGTAAAGGTTAAGCAAAACATTTGCATTGTGCAAAAAAAGACAGCTTTTTGCAGTTCATTTTTGAACTTTGGAAAAGCCCAGACTAGCTGTTCCACCTGCTTTACGCTAAGAGACGCTAAACATGTCCTGACTCCAGCTCTGTTACTTAGTGCACAGATATGAGATTATCAATATGTTGATTTCACTGCCAGAAAGAAAATAAATAAGTTAATTTCTCCAAATGTTAAACTAATTCCTCAACACAACATTGAATCTGCACATGATCCCCACATTTCCACAATATATTTGAATTTCAGGACTCCAGCGTCAGCATCAACTCTTCGGTACACAAATAACCCATCTGTCTCGGCTCACCTGCTTTAATTCAGTTCACATGTCTCAGTCCCTCCTGTCTATCTTTGATGCACTGTTGGCTCAGAATCATTTCTCAAAACACGGAACAGAACATACAGCAAAACAGGGACAGCATGAGCCATAAATTGCGATCTGAAGAGGATCTAGTCAGCGACAGTAAAAAAATGAACACACGACAAACCTTTGCAATCTGGCTCATGATGACACAGAAAGTGCTTTTTAATCTAATAGAGGGCTTCTCAGCTGTGAATTAGTGTGTGTATGGAGTGGAGGTAGTAATCCTCAGCCTGGCATGAGCTGGTGCTCTGAGTCCTCCTACGCTGCTAAAGGGTAACACAGTTCTCTCTGTTAATTCTCTTCCACTCTTTGGCTTGTTAGCCATGTATGAGGATATGTGTAAACAGTCCTGAGAGGACCCTGTGTCTGGTCAGATACTGAATAATGCTTGCTGCACTACTTATTGGCCTCACCAGCTTTTGGCCATGTGTCATCTTCACTGTCTGATTCTAACAGTGCTACATTAGACTAGAATAGTACTTCATGCTCCATTTGCGCATAAATACACTCTGCTTAGTGCAGTGACCTTGGAACAGCTTGACATCTGGTGCCTTGCTCAAAGGCATTTTGACAATGATGGAGAGTTTGTGTAATGCTAACTGCTCTCCGGTCACTGGCTCAAATTCCACTTGCATCACTAACAACACTGGCGTCATCGTATTAATATTTCAGCCGACATGCTCTCCGTCGCACATTTCATTTTTCATTCAGGAAGTGGAATTCCATGTTTTGTACTGAGTGACTCACTCCATCCAGGGCACAGGAGGTTGAAGGTTGAGGTTACACGCTGAAGGCTAGGGACAGTTTCACAGAATATCAGTCTGGGGAATTGAAGCATTGCTTTGGAGGACTCCAGTTCCAGCCACTGCTCTGATATACCCGACATTTCTGCCATTTCCCCTGCTAGCCTCCTGTGTCCGACTGTCCTTCCACTTTGTCAAACTGCAGCATCCCGGGAGACGAGGGTAAAAGTAAAATGGGGATACCTTTGG
This sequence comes from Cottoperca gobio, assembly GCF_900634415.1. Classification (NCBI taxonomy): domain Eukaryota; kingdom Metazoa; phylum Chordata; class Actinopteri; order Perciformes; family Bovichtidae; genus Cottoperca; species Cottoperca gobio. The sequence goes on from NC_041360.1 coordinate 22,489,146, forward strand.
CTCTACCTCACTGTCTTAAAAATAGTGCATCATTCCGTAAATATTAAGAAAACACTGAACCACAGCATTTGCAGGTCAATGGAGGTTAATGTTTTCGGTTTGGTTTGCTGGTTTGTTTGTTGGTTTGTTTGCCCGGCGGGATTATTGAGAAACTACTGGCCATATTCTCATTAAACTTGGTGGAAGGGTGTAGCATGGGCCAAGGAAGAACCCATTTACAATCCACTTAATTTGTTCATGGTTTTAGGAGGATGTTGAGCACTAACATTAAACATGGAAGTGTCTTGGAGAACATTACAATCACCTTTGCAGCCTACACCAGCAAACCAGCACTCTCTGTTTACCCTAGCCAGTAATGGACATTTCTTTTGAAGCAGCAATGTCCACTCTGTGATTTAATTGGGTGGCTGTAGCTCAGGAGGTATAGCGGTCATCCACTAATCAGAAGGTCGGTTGTTTGATCCCTGTCTACATGTCAAACTGTCCTAGGGAACGATCCGGAACCCCAAATAGTTTCTGTTGTTCTGTGATCGGGTGCGTGTGAATGGTTATTGCTCCTCATGAGCAGGTTGCATCTAGTGTGTGCGTGTGTGTGTGTGTGTCTTTGAGACTAGAAAAGCACAAAATAATTGCAGTCCATTAACCCAATTCAGGAAATTAATAATAGAACGTCAACAACGTTCTATGTAAATGCTAAACTAATCCATGTATGTATGTTTCCAGAGAAAATTAGTTTACCACATTTGATTTCTACCATCTCACAGAAATTAGTAACAGGTAAAGGTGTCTCAGATCAGTCGGGAAGGTGAGAAACCTACACCTTTGCAGTCACATTTAAATAAAAGCATTGCATCGGGAAAATCCATGTGAAAATGTCATTGTTTTCATAATCCTTGGTGAGAACGCTTGAGAACGATGAAATATGGCTTATATGCCAACGTGCGCACACAGCCTTTCTTTTGACAAACATGTCACAGCTTTGAACTATAGTGCCAGCAAGAGAAGTTAGGAAATAATGGCAAATATTTACCAAATGTCTCTTTTAAAATAAAGACACTGCACAACAGTTAAACACAGTTATCGGGCTTGTAGAATAAGCAAGTGTGGGCTAAGGTGTGCTGCAGTAGCACAAAGTTTACTGATGGTATCCTATCAAAGAAGCTGTCATGGAATCTTGACAATATACAAGTGGTGTTTACCTCTCTGAACAACTTCTTCACTTGTACTCAGGCAAGGCACTCATGCCTATTCCTGTCAAGACAGAGAAACACATTTGCTTAACACTTAGGAACACATGCTAGAATAGAATAGACACCTTTGCACAAGTGAGAAGCCAAGGTGCCAACTCAGATTAACACGTTAGGGTATCATTAACTTTTATTGAACAGCACAAATCCCTGACACAGAACATTTTTAATCATCCAGCCCTTTAAGACCTCCATTAATTCTCTGTTTAAAGCAATTGTTGTACAAACCATTACTCAGACGATTATTTTATTGTGCACAATATGACTTGTTACGGTTATGGAACAAACAGGTAATTTTCTCAAAGGAGACTAAGACGACTGAAATTTGCTGTTGAAAGCTTCATGACTCAGTTTACAGTAGATCCATTACACCAGCATGTGACTTCTTCAGCCGATTCCACTGGAGAATTAATGCAGATGGTCAGTTGACTCGTGGGCTGATTGTATCCTGAAGCAAGCTGAGCAGACGGATGCACAATTCATATCAGTGTTGGCACACTGCAACATTTAGGACTGTGTCCTTCACGGGGCAGGATTACATTCCCTTAAAACATAATTTGTTAATAATGCAGCTAACTTTGTTTTGAATGTGATTTGTTCTTACTAAAAATAACCTTTTATTCAAACTAATGAAGGTCATTTTGTTCTTGAGAGAAGTCGTGGACAATTCAGACAGTACACACAAACATTGAAAAGAAAAAGAAAGAAAGAAATGATGAGTAATGCAAAAAAAACTGGCAAAAAATATACATGTTCTAGCTTCTTCGCTTGCTGCTTTTTCTCTATGTTTACATGTGTAAATGAATGTGTCAACAGGTTAGGTTTGATTGCCGTTTGCAGGCCGGCGCACCACTGAAGCACGAAGAACCAGTGTAGACGTTATATCACGGCTGATATTTGCTGTCTGAAGAGGAGCTTTCATAGAGAAAAAATACCAGATGTTGCAGACGGAATGAATCTTTACACCAGAGGCTTTTGAGCAGATGAATGTGTGTCAGTAGCTCTTAACGAGGCTGCGGGGCAACACTTCCAATGAAAGTGATAAAAATGGTCTTCAGTAGGAGCCGTTTTACCAACCACAGGAAGGACCCTGAGCAAGAGGCATAAGAACCAAGATCCCCCAAAGGCCTTTCAGTTTCCCTATTAGGTGATGGTAAAGAGATAAGCACAGCTGGCTGGGCTCGTTCTTTCCACTTTATGCTTTCTAGACATTACAATATATCGTTACGCGAGCAACTGTGAATTCATCTCCAAATGCATTTTGCAGGAAGTCCAGAGTAGCGCTGAACTTTTTTTTTCTTCCCCTTTTCGTTCAGTGGTGTTTACTGAACCGAGGAGACAGTCTTGTATAACTACCATGAGTAATGGCTGTTTGAAGAAGTCCAAACAAGGTAACTACTTCTTTGAAGAACTCAAAGTAAGTGAAAGTAATAAAGAAGAGACGATCAGTGCTTCAAAGAATATGTGCTGAAACTTTCAACAAAATAAAATGTGTTATATTGGAAATTTAACACATTCCGAAAACATCCGGGAACCCGGGTAGAAGTTGATTATAGAGCTTGGAATCATGATGCCGGAGGTAAAGAGTTTGAAACTAGTTATCAGCTACTGATTTAGGGGATTGAAGAAAACAAACACCTTGTTGGCTGGCTGGTCCACTGAATGAGGCTGGCATGATGTTGGGTTTTATATCTTTAAACCCTTTAGAGTTAATTAGTATATCTACTGAATAGAAGTCCATACATGTTTAATATTAAAGACGGATGAAAACATTATGAAATAATAATCCTATTAATAAATTAAGTAAATGGTATTAAATTCCACTTTTATTACTTTCATCATGTCACTTTTTGTGCCTATAATATTCTCACCAGAGCCCCTCACCTTTCAGCCAAACACTTGCCTTCAGCTTAACACGTAGTGATGTCGGCTAAAGAAACCACAGAGGAAGTCTGACGGACTGTCTTCTTGATATTCACAATGTTGTGTGTCTTTCTATGAGGATCTTTAGAATCAATATGGTGCTGATGTAACTCTGAATTTACCAGCTAGCTGCTAACACTACAATACTGAGTAATACGCTAAGTCAAGCTCGCAGCCCAGCGTAGCTAATTAGGCAGCTAGCTAGCATGTGCAGTCTTGGTACGCTAAATAAAAGGATGGTTACTGTGTCTGTGTACTGTGTTATTTACAGCAACAGCTTCTGCTGTGACTTTGATATTGTTGTTGTTGTAGCTAACTGACTAAATCTGGTGGCGGTTGTTGAGCCTGATTCCTTAAAAGAGGCGGGGGGGGGCATGTGATTGGCTGAGAGGTGATGATTTAATAATATTTCGATAATAAGGTGTTGAGATAACATAAGGAATTATGTTTTCCATAATTTTGATTATTTCATATATTTTACACAATTTGTGCATGTTATGTATTTCATAATACGTTTGAATTGTATCTTAAGTGTACTCATTATTCTATTTGGTACTACAACTAATAATGAGGAAACGTGAGAGCGGGGAGAATTGTACGTTGGCCTATATTAGTTCCAACGTAAGCACGTGAAAAATGCAGCTGAAAAATGCAATTGATCATCTTACTGAACATCAAACATAATCAAGGGCAACAACCTCACTGCTTAATACAATAATGTTTAAAGCTACAATTTAGAAAGGAGGCAACTACTCCTGGAGAACAACATTATTGACCCCTTGATGTTCTCTCCTTCTGGGTTTATTCCAAACGTCTTGTGCATGTCTGTTTTTTAATAGTGCCTCGCTTCGCTCTACATAAGTTTTATTGATTTAATTTGGTCCATTGGAAATCTGGGGGGGATTTATACGTGGGTAATTCCTCAAAACCGAACTGTCTGAATGTGATGGAGGACTCTATCTCTGGCTGAAAGAGTCAACACAATTCATCCTTTATGTCAATTTTCTATTTCTTGCACTGAGCCCACCCATTCACTCCACCAAGCCACAATACATGCAGGGAGGCTCATCTAGCCTCTCTTATGTAAACAACCACCTACACAGACTCCTCTGCCACTTCTTTTATCATTTCTCCCGGCACACACACTGTGTGGATCTTTCTTTATATCGGTGTTAAATTTGAGCCGTGATAAAATACAAATCAAACAGATGCTTTCGCTATTAGAAAATGTGTGCGATACAGTGATGCATTGTTATAGGACAGATCAAGGTTAGTCTTGTGTGGTCTCCCCACATGAATTATAAATAGGTGGTGTGTGTGTGTGAGAGACACAAGAGAAAGTGTAGAGACGTAATTGCCTAGCAGAGATGAAGAACCTGTGTTTGGTTTATGCAATATTGTCTTTAATGGTGATTGGTTGTAGCAACATTAGACCATTTCAAAAGGTTATATATCAGATGCCTTGTATAACTTACAATAGCCAACCATGTGAATACCTCATGTGGAAATAGGTTTTTCTAACATATTTCCATTTAATTATAGTGACAAAAGACGATGTATTTTCTCCTGTAAAGATACAACAGCCAATTTAAAAACAACACAAAAATACAAGCACTGTGTAGCAACAGTTCAACATTTTGGGAAATGCACTTATTAGCTTTCTTTTCGAGAGTTAGATGACGAGATGTATCCTACACTCTTATCTGTGCGCTAAGTACAGATCTGTAGCTACAAGACAATAAGCTTTGTTTATGCTACTAAGATGATTCTTACTCTCCTACTTCTCTTCCTCTCTCCTCCCCTCCCTCTCCTCCCCTGTTCCTTGTGCGATGCGAGGGTCTAAGGACAGAGGGTCTAAGGACAGAGGGTCTAAGGACAGAGGGTGTCGTAACCTGTACAGTCTGTAAAACACACTGAGACAAATGTAAAATTTGCGATATTGGGCTATACAAATACATTTGATTTGATTTGATTCATTTATTCATCCACCCTCAAGCCTTCTTCTGTAATACGTTCTTAAAACACATTGTTTTTTACATTCCTATTTTTGTATGCATTAAATAAACGCCATTCCCTTGTCAGATTCTGAGGTGTTGGTGTTTGTATTGTATTTGCCCCGTTTCCTGTCTCTTGACAACCAAATGCCTTCATGTTTCAGTTCTATACTTAATACATTATCAATCTTCTCATCTAACTCTCAGGAAGCATATTTCCTGAAATTGTTGAACTATTCCTTTTAAACTCATACGTGGGGATTTTCTCTCAATATCCCTCCTGAATCGATGCCTCCAGTATAAATAGTCTTGTGTTGCAGGGTGCTCCCAGTATTAACTGTGTCCAGCTCTATGGCACAGCATTATGTTAAAGGCAGTACATACTAATTCAATCCATTGTTTCCCGTATCATTTGTAGTTTAAACACTACGCTGCAGTCTCCCTTTTTTCCCATTAATTCTACATTTACCATAGTCTTATTGTAGACGCCTTGTTGGTGGACAAGCATAATAGATGGTAGAATGCAACATTTTTTTTATTAGGCCTCAAGTTCAGAGCAAATTCATTTACCTTGCAAAGATTAGTTTGGAATTAAACTTATATAACATGGAGTCTAAGCAATCAACCTCTCACGGTAGCTCCCTGCGACTCATTTCTTTGAGCAAGTTTAATTATCTTTAATGGCAAAGTCGGGCTCTGCATATCTGGTGAGAAACAAGGTCCATTCCTCATACATTCATTATACTGTTGTGCCTGGGTAAGAGGTGTTGCAAAGGCAAGTAAATGTCTTGTGTCATTTATGGAAATGCAGAGAATGAAGTTTGCAGTGGTATTTTGTTTTGATTAGACTGCAAAGAAAATTACCCAATGAGACAGAAATAATTAATTGTAATCAACCATGCACAGCCTGAAGGATGGACATGTTTTCAAATACGTTATCTGATGTGCAGGTGTGTTTGGACACGGGTTGTTTTCATTTCTTAGTTTGAGGATGAAGTCTTAAAATATAGTTTGGATACCTCTCTTTAATTTATTGAATATAAATATATATATATATATATATATAAATATTAACTTATTTTAATCGATATTAGTAACATTTTCTCAATAGCACTTAAAACAAAACAACTAGAGGAAGAATGAACCAAAAATATTTGTATCTAAATCATCAAAAACATGATATTTCTTTTTTCCAAAGCACTTCCAGAGCAGCGGTTGCCTACTGTTGCTGTCATTGGCCTGTATGATACACGGTAATGTACTAAGTGTGCTGTGTGTGTGTGTGTGTGTGTGTGTGTGTGTGTGTGTGTGTGTGTGTGTGTGTGTGTGTGTGTGTGTGTGTGTGGTCACTTGTGGGAAAGGATGATGCCAGCAAGATTAATGTATTAAATGTCATGCAGATTCAAGTTTTGAATTATGCAAACGTTACTCATAGGCAGAGCTGCTCTCCAGACAGACATGATATCATTGGCTGACTTCAACCTAAATGGGTGGAGTCAGAAATCCACCATCCAACGTGTCCAACGAGTAACATTACACTGAAGTAGCAGGAGAGAAGGAAACTGACACCGTCAAACCGTCTCACTCTGCTAACTGAAAGAATGTAATCTAGCTAATATATTTTCTGTAGGTTAGCCAGTTTAATTCACCGGCCAAGCTCACGGTTGCTATAAGCAAATCTTATTACCATTAAAACCTGCCGAGAGCATCAGCAGGCCGATAAGTCTGAAAGAAAATAACCAACAGCTGGTTTTTGAGATTCTCATTTTATTTAGTAAACTTCACAATAAGGAGCTCAGAACCGAACCTGATGTAGCCATTCCAAATCTGTCTCTACTCTACGTCTGCTATACATCCCAGAGCAGGATATTATTTTGTCACTATCACACTTACTGGTTTTGTTACTTAAACTGTGTGGAAACGATTTTATAATAAAATGCCCCCAAGCATCTAGATAAGTGGTTGTGATTGGCCTGTCCGAATCCAGGACATGTGATGGCCGTAGCTTTGTTAGCGGCCGTTCTTGCGTAACTTTGCATTTAGAAATCTCCACACGATCGTTAGACGGTCGATCTCAGATCAGTCAATTCATGTGGGTTTATGACTCCTTGAGCTTTTTTGAGGGGTTGTTTGACTTCCTTAGAGGCCATCTCACTGTACTGTATGTGTAAGTACTTATTTCTGCTATTGCAGTCACAGCAGAGTAATTGCACTAGTCTGTGCAGTTAATTAGTAGCGCCGTGTAGAACATGACCTGTTCACCTAATGCTTTAGTATTGTTTCCATTAATGCACAGTCCTACTTTACTCCTTATGCTTTTCACTAATTGTAATTTAGCATGGGCCCATTCATTCCAGGACCATTACGTTAACAAATATAGCGACAAAAAGAAAAAATCTTTCTGGATCTCTGTGGTATAGCCCAACCATTGCTGTCAATGGCTGTGTACGGTATCTATGGAAACAAGAAAATAACCTGCTAGAGCTGAAGAAGACACAAAAGCACAAAACAAGGGTTGTCTAGTGTATTGTCTGGGAGGAAAACAAACAAAGTGGACACTTAATACTCAAAAACAGCAACATAACATAATTCAAGGTAATTAAGAGAAGCCTCAGAACCTCACAGATATTGACTCGTTCTCTAGGAAGCTAATGTCCGTGCTATTAGCTGGACCAAACATCACGGGTATGAGTGGTTTTGCTAATGTGAAGCAATTACTATTGGATCCCCCGAAGCACAATCTTGCATCGGTCCCTAAAAAGGCTAAGACTTTATAAATACATCAGATTGATAAAGAAAAAAGCCTTGTATTTGACAAAGGTCCAAAACAAGACATTAGCACTGGAACTCTAGATCCAATTAAATAAAATCTAGTTTCTGTGAAATTATCCTAAAGTTCTAGTCAAGTCCGACTGTCTCTAACTCTGGGAAAGTCTTGCCAAACACAAGCTGTAACATTTAAAATCAGGAGGAGGCGTTGTTGCAGTAAGTCACATGTTCTCTGCAAACTTGTTTATGACCATATCAGCTTCCAAGTATGCTTGTAATGCCTTATTTGATACAGTGATAAGTTTTTAGCAGCCAACTAGTGATACAATGAAAACTGGGGAAAGCCTTTATTTGAAGTGAAGCACCACAATCCATGGTGCTTAACTCAGCAATTTGGTAGCGCTGCTTTAACACCGCCCACCTGCATGAAATATATAATTTTTTTAAAGAGCACTTGACTGCATGTTGGCCCTGTGTTGTTTTTTTCTCTTTGTAATCTGTATTTTCTCTGAAGTTACTTTTTTTTCCAGGTGTGCAACTCTGCAACTGCCATGAGTTAACTGTTCCTGTGCATCTGCACCATTTACTCACAAATAACTACCTTGCACATATTTGACTAACTGCACCTGCACTTGTTTTTTGTTTTAGTTTTCGTTTCAAGTATACATCAATTTGCTCCTGTTTCAGAAGTACCCAGTCGAAGTGTAACAACACAGCTGGTTTCCGCTGTACTTTGAAGAGTAGCAAACTCTAAGTTTATACTACTTTCTTGGTTTCAGAGATCAAAGAGCATTGAGTCTCTTGAGTACCTCTTTTAATGTTTGAAAAATAGTCCTTCAGGTAAATTCACCCCAGCAGCACTTGGTCTGTGCAGTCAGATGTGTCACATATACCGTCAGAACAAGAAACACGGGTTTAGTGAACAGATTCTTCCTCAATGGTTGTAGCAATGTTCCAGATGACTGAGCTTTAGATAACCAGCCAGAAGGTATACATTCAGATCTTTTTGTCTCCAGGGCAGAACTGCGCAGCTCAGACTTCCAGTATCTGCTTGCATCCTTAATGGGGTCAAAAGTTACATCTCTGCTGCAGCGTTCGTCACCAATAAGCTTTTTCGAAAAGTTTTACGTTCCCACACAATGTTTTGCTGGAGATTCGCTCATGCTTCACACACAAACACTTACTCATCCACACTTTACCACGGAGCAGATTCACACAAAACTACTAAGCCTGAAGAAGGCCCAAAGGCTCCTCATCTGCTTTTTTTTTTTTAGATGCCTTTGAGCAATGTAATGTAATTTAGCAACATGCAATGGAAAGGAGGAACAACCCCTATCATATATTTCTAATATTGCATAGCCTAAAAATATAATTTAAGGGTTTGTAGTTTGGGGTTTCAAAGCATCAATTGCGAAAGCTGTCTTCTCTCATAAATAGCAGCCAAAGTCCCAAGTGAAAAGAGGTGTGCTGTATGCTGATTAGCAGCTGTTGCAATCAAATGATTGGGCTTTCTGTTGCAAACAATCTGTAATTTTTGGTGACAACACCAGGTGGTTCCTCCAACCTCACGTCAGATATGAAGATATGCAACAGTGACCTCCATGTTGGAGAAAGTTTCTTGGATTGAGATGGAGGCCAACAGCAGATGACTGAGTGTAGGCAACTCACAGATGTGAATGTACTCTCACTAAATTAGTCAGGCTGTTGTTGAATAAGAACCAAAAGTACTCAAGCAACTGCTCTCTGGACAAATGGAAATAAACAAAATGTGTATCTTTGTGTCTCGTGTAGACGGCTGGATATTTTTTCCACAAGTCGCCCACATGAACACACCGCATGTGTGAAAAAATCAACCAATGTAACAAGAAGTTGATGCAAATGCACGAAGAAAAAAGCCCCACATGTGAATAAAGCTTCTATAGCTAACGCTGGGCTTTTTTAAGCAGCAAGCTCTGCAAAAAAATCAATTATGTGAAATATAAAAGGGGACATTCATTCTTTGAATTGAGTGAAAGAGCAGAAGTCAACACACTGGTCAGAGGCCTTTAATGTGTTTGTGCAACATGCAGAACCGACCTGTCGAGGCTGCTTTTGTGTTTCTTTAGAAACCTCTGCTCAGGTTGTTCTGTCTGGAAGGGAAGTTCTTCTTGGGAACAAACGTATTTGGCTTTTGGTCGTCGCTGCACTTTGACTGTAAAGTTAAGAGAACGTGTTTTCTTGCTCTTTCACTGCCCGACTGTTATTTCAATAGGATTTCAGTTAATACAGTTTGCAAACAGAATATTTATGTGTGAGCTTTATGCATTTTGTCGTTTTACTCCACCTTCATCTTTGCTAACACTTTGTGTGTTTTCAGGGTGTTTGATGAAACGTTGAAACAGAAAAGATAGAAACTGATATTCTGCACTATTAAGGGTCAGTGTGTTTGTATGTAAGTATGGTCATGCTATTTCTATGTGCTTTAACTTTTCCAGTATTCCATCACTGATATGAGCTTTATATATATATATATATATATATATATATATATATATATATATATATATAGTCTTTGTTCTTCTTCTAACATCCTGGCAATCTTGCTAAGAAGGCCAGTTGCTTACAGGTTTGTTTTGCTGTCTTATTTCTAACACTAACTCAGGTTATGTGGAAAGAATATTGTCAGACTTTAATATTCTGCATGGATGAAGATATTCTACCTTGTTTTCTATCCTATTTCTGCTAAAATGTCAAAGCACTCTAACCCATATAAGTAAGTTATTTAACTGCCTAGAGATTGTAAATTTACTCTTTTTTCCCTAATTAGTTGTCGTGGCTGCCCTGATATTGTAGTAGATTATATGGTTTTGAATCCCCCACAAGATGTTTCCAGCAGTCATTTATATCTGCTGGTAAAATACGGATGTGTCGGCTGCACGCTGACTATCTTGTAATAATGACGACTGGGAATTCTTCCCTTTTAAAGCTCACGGTGACATAATAACTGAAAATCCTCTAATGTCCTTTGGTTCATTTGTAAGACACTAAAGCTCAGCAGACTATAATGAATACACCATGAGCGTTGGTATTGATGTTCTTTTGATACTTGCCACAGTTAAGCAATGGTTGATAGGAAAATAAAAGTAAAAGTATTTCGGAGCACTCTGCATTAATTTATAAGACACCTGATCTCGAGGGCTCTCCTCTGCGGTGTAATGTGAGAGAAGCAGGATTGTCTCACCCTCATCTTTCTCCTTGTGACTCCTTTTAAATAATTGAAAGCTGAGCAAAGCCGTATAATTCTGTCCCGCTGAATGAGAGGAAAATCCTCTGTGTGGTCCTGAAGAGAGATTGTTGGAAAGAAAATAGATTTATAAGATAGATTTGTGACGTATCTACAGCTGTGTGGTGTCTCGTCCTCGTCGTAGTGTTCATCAACAACAAGAGAAAGAGAAAGTCACAAATGCCTTTTGTGTTCTTCAGTGTATCTCCATTACGATATCAATACTGCTGAATTTTGCCCGCCATGCAATAATTACCTCGATAGAAAATTAGCAACTGCCTCTGGAAATTACTGTACGCGATAAAGCACACTCCATATAATAATTATGGCGTTGTCAAATGTAAGAGATTTTAAATATATGTCTGTACATTTTAAGAACAGCCTGTAATTAACATCAGTCAATATGAGTTCTAAGTGAACAACAGCTATATGCACATCTAATATAGGGGGTACAGTTGATCATCATTTTTTTTAATGAATGACTTTGAATATGCTCAATTTGGTAAACAATCCCTTGATAAGGCACAGCTGTGTTTTGGGAATTATTTATTCCTGGAATACCAGCCCTCAGAGATTCAAGCGCCTCCATCATCGGCTCAGGTTTTTTATTTAACGCAAATCTTTAGTTTTTTGCATAACAATTAATATGTTTACAGGTACAGAAAGGAAATGTTCTCATACATGCATTCTGCTGTAAAATTGTCTTAATTACATCTTCTTTTCTTTAATGTAATGTGACATTAGTCAGGGAGACACTTCATGTGAGAGCTTTGTGATGGACTGCTGATCTCATTCCCGTCAGGACAAATGGATCTTCATTGAGTAGTGAGCAGAAGACCGAGGTAGTCCAACGTCACAGAGACTGCCTTGATTATTGCTTTTCCTGCCTACTCAGGGACTGTAATACACCCGGGAAAGATAGTCAATAACTTCAATTAATCAATTAGCTGCTAAAGAGACTAAACTATTAGTGTTGAAGCCTAGGAATTAAATAGCTGTGGGGTGTTGCCTTAAGATAAGAAGCTTAGCTAAGAAATCTACACATTTCCATCATACGTTTTATTTACACAGCCCAACATATAGATCAAACATTTGCACACGGCACCCTCTATCCTCAGATCCTTGTAGAGTATTTGCTCATCTTAAATGCTTTACACATATTGGGTTTATCAAAATATGAGCATTTAATGTCTTTGCTATTGCAATTGTGAAATAGAATAAAAAATGAAAGGGGCACTCAGCTGAATTTGTGACATCTCCCAGGTCTCTCAGTAAAATCTCTAATCTCTTTTTCAAAATGAACCCATCATACCTCAACGACTACTATAATCAGATGGAATCATCTTATGTCAGGATATCATTTATAGTAAAACTATGATACAAAAATAGCAGATGTCTCAACATTTCTGTGCCTTTTTAATATCTGTCTGGGAAAAAAACGACCCAGACAGAAGAAAAAAAAAAACCCTATCAGAAGGAAAATGGAGAGAATAATGAAAAATGAAAGCCATACTCACCTGCAGACATCTTGGAACAATGCTGACAAATGGGAGCAGCAGCCTGTCTGAGCTGTTTTCATCAGATCACCTCGTCTACCTCGCAATGGCACCTGCCTCGGCTACCCCAACGAATTTCAGCAGCCCGCTGTCCTTGAGGCAAGTAGGCTGAAGCCAAATTATTTGCACGCTGGTTAGCCACTTCAAGGTGAAACAACAACTGAGCTCTCAATTATTTCACAGTGGCATATTCAGGCCTTACACAGAGGAATTAGAAATAGAACAGCATTATGAGATGGATTGGCCCCTTACCTCCTCACCTATTTACCCTGATAATAATTGCCTAGATAACCTTGGTAATACATCTGCCTGTGAACAGTCTGCTGTCCCCTGAAGTGAGTACAAATTATAGGTTCGGTATTGACGCTCGCCAGCAGCGAGTCCGTTTTATCAGGCGAACAAAAAGATGCTTTTAATGGCAGACAGATGTAGTCTTGTTGGCCGTCACATTTTTCAAATCGGGAACTCATGACTCTTTCATGGGCTTGTTAAATAAATAAGAAGGGGTAGATTGAGTTGCCCACAGAGACGTGTGCTGTGGCATATGGTCTAGGCAAAAATGGGTCTCAACAGATCGCCTTTTTGGACGCCATCGCGGTGCACGCTTTGAGAGCCACACGCCGGCCAAGACAATAAAGCAATAGCAAAGCAGTCAAACGCGAGTAACAAAAGGGAATCAGGTGGCTTTTTTTTTAGCAGCAGGGCTCAGGGAAGTGTTTATTGACTATGTGGAACTGTCTGCTCAACATCAAAGCAACTGCTAAGTCCCCTCATGGGAACCAAAGCAGACATAAACCCTTAAACCCAGAATTATCAAAGTCTCACCCATTATTCAACTTAACTTAACGCTTCATGAAATTAATGTGTGTATCTATTTTTGTGAAGCAGAATCCTTGCTAGGGAAGGCCCTTTAAAAACAGAAATTCAGTCAAAGACCGTAAACAGACACATTGATACTCACTTCTGAACATAAGTTGGTGCTGCTTTGATTTTGACTTTCACTGAAACAAAACAAAACGTTCTTACTTTGTATTGTGTGTCTAGTCTACTTAGAAGAGCTGTAAACTCCTCAGCCTTTGGGATTTGTCAAAAGTAGGAAGTAGATCTGTTATGTTCACATTGAAGCTGTTTGTTTCAAATCATTGTGTGAGAAACACAGAAAACAGTGCATTGATGTGGTTGGATATGACTCCATGTTAGGTTGTACCTATCTGATTGATACTAATAAATACTTCAGGTGAGGCTTTAAGTGTATGTTAGATTTTTTCTTCATTTTTTACAATATATTTTTGTCAAAACAGATTCCATATAAAATGTTATTCAGTGCTAAAAACAATGTTTTTTCATTTGATAATTTGTATTAAAACATGTCAGTAACTTACATCATCACTGTTTCTTAAAATAATTTTTCTGGGAAAAGTTATGAACATGTTTGCTGATAAGCCTGTGTGCACTGTGTGTTAAGTAATCACAGCCCCTCATCAGTCAGTCTGCGATCATCTAGCATTTTTAAATCTGTTTACTTAATCCTCCTCTCCTTCCTCAGTACATGAAGTACTTAGCTTTTGATGACTTTTTTGTGAATATGCTACATTCCAGAGATAAATAATTTACCACAATATAGGCCATCCACATAGAAAACCACAAGAACACATTTAAAAGAAAACATAAGCTGTCACATATGACTTTCCCATTTCTCCTTAATATTGCATGGAAATGACTTTTAAAAGCAGATGGAGTTTTTACAACAGTGGAGCAATAAACCCTAAAACACCACACCACTGAGCATGATAAGTGTTATCCCTTCATCCCATCACATCTGTGAATATTTATCTCAAGTGGGACACCGAGAAGTTATCAAATAAGATCAAAATTTGAACTGTTAAACTCTCTTACAGCTAAACTGTCAAGACGGTATAAGGATTGTTACTGTATATGTACTTACACTATCATAATGTGTAAAAAGGTTTATATACAATGCCAATGTCATGCAAACATGTAGATAGTGCTAGCATTAATTGGAAAACAATTATACACTATGCTGTTTGATGCAGTTGCTTCATTTAAGCCAGTGATTTAAAAAATAAGCACTTTCATTAGATGCATAGCATTTCAAATAAAAAGTATTCTTAATTTTCAGTCCACTTAATGCTTGCTCTATTAGTAAGCTTTTGGGATTAGTTTGTGATTTAACAAATTCATTAACTCTAATATATGTAGGGTTTGACTGACGGTGACGAAAGAGATAGGAGAATTAAGAGGCAGTAGGTCTAATATATAATCATACACATAAACTAGCTTATATTTGACCTTTTGATATGGATAACAAAAGATTGATCCCCCTGTCATGAGTTTAATCTCCACATTTACACATCAATCTCATCATTTAGGCATCTGATCTGTTGTGTAACAGACAACAAATTCTCACTTTTATTTGCCAACACGATGTGTTTCCCAGATGTCATCAAGCACATGGATTTGGATGAGTGCAAGGAACACCCAGAGGTGTGTCTGTATTTTCATGCTCAGTTGGGGAGAGGTGACTTGTCGTACAGTGTCAGAATCCATTAGCCTGTTTCTGACCTAGAAATTTAATCACAGATGTAATATCTGAGGAATGAAAACAATAGATGTCACCATTACTCTCTAGGGCTCTGAGGCCTCCAGAATAGTTTCTCTCCTCCTCTATTCAGCCTGTCTGTTTTCAACTCGGAAGATAAATGAGTGTGCTTTGATACAGCTTGAGGGGAAAAAAAGAACGTCAAAAGTCCCGAAGGTGCCCGAACCAAGGAAGCAAGGATGTGGAATAAAAAGGAATGGGACAGAGATCCAAACTTAATTCAGAGCAGCACCACATTTTATAGAACTAGGCTGTCCTTGTCTTGCTCATGTCCCATAACCTTCAAAGAGTAACGTCATTTGCTCATGTTTCGCTCAGAGACACCCCAGAATAAAGCGATTACTCCATGTTAAACCTACTATTTCTTGTTTCATTTTGAAGTTTACCAACTTATTACTTTACCAATATTGTATCTTTTAACATTACACATTTGCAGCGTGAATGAATAATATTCTCTATACATATCTTAATGTTTGTGATCCTTGTACTAATGGCGGTTAATTAATGTTTAGAGGCCAGGCAATCCAACAAGTGAACTTACCAATGCCCTATAAACAAGTAATTAGCGCTGGAATATATGATGTTAAATTACCTTGCGGTCTGTATCATCATTTAATGAGGTATCCAATCAAAGAAGTTAAACATTAAATTGCTTATTTGTTCACTGTTGGGTAGAAGAAAAATACACCCAAATGCTGAGCTAGAGCTTGTGCTTGTGTAGCAACACATTCAAGGGTTATTACACTATATTTCACTTTCAAAAATCCTTATTGATGAATAAGAAATTGTATCAAGATCAATGGAAGTCATAATTACATATACAGAGCTGTCATTGTTGACAATAACACAGTAAAGTCGTTACTAAAGACACATTTAAAATCAAGATAGGACCATCATGTGTTTAAAAAAGTCCATAGATTGTTTAATACAACATACCATATTCTCAACAATTCAACATCAATGAAATTTAGTTAATTAAAAAAAAAAAATCTGCATATTACCTTTATTGCACAGAACAATTTGAATGTATTTTCCATAGATTTATTTTTTAGTATCTTTTTTTTTTTTGTAAAAAGTTGGCTTGGACTACACAGTCAACATAGTCCAGGGTCAAAATAAAAAAAGGAATAACGGAAACAAAAAACAGATTCCCGGGATCACTCGGGACCAAAAAAAGGCTAGGTACAGTAGCCACACTTTGAACAAAGAGAGCATTCATAATCAGCAAGAGGGAGAACCATGAGCCATATCCAGTGATTTTTTTTTTTTTTCCTTTATGCAAAATGGATTACACCAAAGCTGCTTCAGATTGCTCCATGGGTGAAACCATCTGTGTCACTCAAACCATCTGCATATTTTGTCCATACTTCCAGCCCATTACTGTGTCGTTGTCTGTAATGTCATCCATCATAAATAACTTAGCCTTTATCCTCACACACGTTTGCAAAGCCCAGCTGTCCACAGTGTGTGTTTGAAAAGGAAAGGCTGTATCCTCAGAATTTATATGCAGGACCAACTGGGAGCATAATAAGCACAGTTACTTTTCCCCTTGACAAACATTGCACATTTCTGGGGAATAGCAAACCTGTAAATGATCCTGGAAGGTAATATTTCCATGGCTTTGATGGGGGGGGAGCATCGGCATGAATAAATAATTGATTTCATAAAACAATCAAGAAAAATAACCAACAATGAAAGAAATATTCTACAGCATGAGGAGCACATATATCCAAATAATGTGAGCACCACAACCTTTATTCTTCACAATCATGTTGAGCACAAATAATACCATTACATAATAGTTTTTGATTAAAAGTCAGGGATAAGCGCTTATAGAATCTAGGGACTAATACCAACAATCTGTTTGATGGCAAAACCATAGGATACATGCTGCATCTATTGTTGGTACAGAGCCCCATCATATCAGCAACATATCACATTTCATTCTGTATCATGCCCTTAAGCCATGTCTGTGCACTGTATGGGTTGCATCTGAATATTAGGGATAAGTGACACTGATATCAGATGCTGGGCTAAAATAGGTTTTATTAGAGCAGTTCCCAAATGCTAAAATCCTATATTAAGAGTCACATTTAACTATGGGATCTTTGCCAAAATCTCTATCACTAAATATTGATATTTGTCATTGTAAAACTGATTCTTACAATACCTTTTTGGTTGATTGTTGCGTACAGAACTGAGAATTGGTATAAATAGTTTTCAGAGCACTTATATTTTTATATCATTCTGTTTTTCAGGTCACATAATGACCAATGTAAACTGTTTTACAGTATCCTTCATTGTACTTTATTGGCCAAGAAGGTGGCTACGAATTAGCTGCAGTGGCAATCAAATTACGTTTTATATAGTACATCACTAACATGTACCATACTATGTTCTACTAATTGCTGGGACATACTCTAGTCTTTTTTTATCAGGTATTGTGACACAGATATACATTTTGATGGATTACAGAACAATCATCACTGTAGGAAAGAAAACAGACCATATGTAGCACACAGTATAATGATGATGTACTTGAAATGCACGTTGTATAAATGTGCTCATCAACCCATACAAATCTCATTCATAACTTGACATCCAACCTTGAAAATAAAAAACACTAAATAAAAAAATACAGACACAAAACAGCGATGGACAAAGTTCGATCTGCCTCTTGCATTCTGGCTGTTTGAAGTGTTTTTCTTTTCAGATATATTTTTCCCAGTATAAATCCACAGGAATATGAACTGCTTATGACAAATTTGACTTTCAATTGATGCCCCCATAGGCCATGTAGAACCCACCAATGCCCCATAGCACTGGATGTGCTTTCATTCTCTCTCACTTGTGAAAGTCAGGAAATGCCCCCCCCCCTCTCGTGCTTTACTCAGGAAAAAACATATTACTCTAACAGACCAGGATCCACAGGTTTGTAAGGGAGGAAAGAAAATGTCTTCTTTTCCATTTGTCTTATTTTTTTAGTTCAAAATTAATAAATTCCACAACTGCGTTAGATCATTTTCATGTTAAACTTGCGAGGAGCATCGGCTGTGCTGCTGC
Organism: Cottoperca gobio; assembly: GCF_900634415.1. Lineage (NCBI taxonomy): Eukaryota > Metazoa > Chordata > Actinopteri > Perciformes > Bovichtidae > Cottoperca > Cottoperca gobio. The sequence goes on from NC_041360.1 coordinate 22,507,580, forward strand.
TCATGCCAGCGTCCGATTTCCGTGGCACATACTCAATCTCAATGTTGTGCTTTGTGTTGCCTTTACCTCTGCTCCAAAGGAATAGCAGCACCAGGCAAAACAAGACGACACCGAGAAAAGAAATGAAACCCATTGTGGTCGCAATGATCAACGTCTTTATATCAAAGGGGAAAGGGGCATTGGCTCTTGTACCGTTAGCACCAGTTTCTGTGGGCTGGTTGGAGATGAAGGCAAAAGTCTTGTTGGGCTGATGTGGCCAGTCAGGCGAGTAGCTATGAATGTGTAGGTGAGCAAGAGAGGTGTCATTTCCGCCTGCGTTGCTAGCTACACACACGTATGTACCATTGTCTTGAATCTGGGCATAGCGAACCTCGAGGGTACCGTCTGGCAACACGGATAGCCTTCCAATTGTCTTGGTGGTGATAAACTTCTTCTGTGGAGATAGCCACATTATCACTGGAGAAGGATCTCCATCTGCTTGGCAAGCAAAATGAACAATGGCTCCTTCGTCAACAAATTTCTGCTGGGGTTTGCGATCCCTAATCCTAGACTTGCGACACGTGAAGTAATTAGGCAGCAGGACATCCGGAAAGTCTTTGAATTCTTTGCCTTGGACAAACTCCGGGGATGCACAGGTAGGCTGCTGCCTGTTGAAATTCAGTCTCCAGCGTCGTCGGAAAACCCATAACAGTCTGCAGTCACAGGCCAGGGGATTATCATACAAGGCAAGGGTTTCCAGGTTGCCAACTGAATGGAAAGCAGACTCCTCTAAAGTGCTGAGAGAGTTTCCAGACACATTTAGGATCTTCAGATAGTTTAGACCACGGAAAGAGTAGGGCTCAATCATTGCCAGTCTGCCTCCTACCAGGTGAAATTCTTGCAAACGCAGAAGATCATGGAGCTTATTCCCCTCAATGGTATGGATAGGGTTATATGAAAGATTTAGAAAGCGCAAATAAACCAAGTGCCGCAGGGCTACATAAGGAACTGTGGTTAGGTTGGCATTTGCAATGGTTAGGGAGGTGAGATTTAATCCATACAAGCAATTTGGGGTCATCGTATCCAGATATGGCCAATTGGCTATTTCCAACACTTTCAGCCGGTAGAGACGTTTGAAGGAATAATCCCGTATGACATTGATATTGAGGAGACGCAGCCTGAGCGTGATCAAACTGTGGAGGTGGGTAAAAGCCTCTGTTGGCACAGAGGACAGGTTGCATTTCTCAAGACTCAGGTGCTCGAGGCTACTAAGGCCATGAAAAGCTCGGTGGGAGATGAAAACTAGGTCGTTATCACCCACCTCTAAGGACCGGAGGTTGTACAAATCCTGGAACATGTAGTCCAACAGGATGACAATCTTGTTCTCACTTATGTCCAGCTGTGTGAGATTACTCAGGCCTGTGAAGACACCGAGCTGGATCAGCTTAAGCTTGTTGCTACGCAGCCCCAATGTCCGCAAGCCGTAAAGGTTGTTGAATGCTCCAGGTTCAATAGTGGAAATCGTGTTTTCACTGAGCTCCAGGTGTTCGAGGTTGGGAAAAAAGGCAAACTCGTCTGGGTTGATGGTTCTAATACGATTCTTGCTTAGGTCCAGCAGCCTTGTTTCTGCAGGAATGCCCTCGGGAACTGTCATGAACTTCTTGCGGTGGCACATCACAGAGCGCTCTTGAACATTGCACTCACAGCGGGATGGACAGCCTGTAGTGGAGCCAGACAGCACGGTGCCCAGCATCAGTATCAGAATGGGCTGCCAGCAAGCCACCAGGTAGCTGTGCCCAGTCGCTTCCCCGGCCGCCATCTTATCGGTTACCTGGGGAGACATAGAGAAGAGGAAAACATTTAGATGAGGTTGTAAGGCATGGTTTGAGTTATAGGCTGAAATTCAAATATATAGTCGTCTGCTAAATTCAACAATTTCACATCATATGTGGTGAAAGTGGAGTACAACAGTGTGAACTTATTGGCCATTGTGTCCATTTTCTGCCAGATGGTTAGTTCAACAATCATAGGTACTAAAAGGATGCCATCGTGGTGTGACACAATTCCTAACAGAACAGAGAGTATATATCCTGCTGCAGTATTCATGCCACAGAGTCCAAATGAATAGAGGTGGGCGGTTACGAGGAATAGGGTATGTGCTTGCATAATTGAGAGTGCTGACGGTTTTGAATTCTGCATCATTCACTTTTCTGCACAGAGCTTCAAAAGGTATTTCAAAGTAGCTGCTGTGAATGCACATCATTGTATCAGACCTATTTGTGATATACAAGAGGATGTTCTGATCCTAGAAAGAAAATCAAAGACCCAAAAATGATAGTAATCTACATGCATCTTGTGCCACACACTCGATGTGTCTGCTGTATGCTAAACACCATTTCCACTGCACACCTTGCAGACGATCAATCAGTCAATTTGATCACCCTGATATGAAGTGAAGGGCCGCAGCTTCAAGTTGAATTAACATAATTTTTTAGACAGTAATCCAATTCATGCTGTGTCACAGACACATATGCTGAGCACATCTGTGGTTTGTTCTGGTACCATACTCTCTTTTTTTTCATCCTACTTCTAGTCTGAATTCGCTGTGAGAGTTTTAAAAAAAAAAAAGCAGTAGGGGGGTGGAGCAGCAGTAACAGGAGGATGCAATCAAAGACGGATGGTGGCAAGTGTGATGTATGTGCTGTGGCTGACACTCGGCTCATGCAATCCTTTAGGATAAAATATAGACCACACACCACCAGGGAATTGGAGGCAGTGAGATACATACAGGGTTTAAGAGGGGGAAAAAACAAATCATATTTAACTCAAATGCCATCTACAAGCATGCTTCCATACCGTCCACTAACAATTTAATTAACTATTGATTTTATAATTTCAGAATTTCCAGTTATATTCAAAACACTATGATGATATCAATTACATAATAGAGTTAATTGAGCATGAGAGCATCACTTATGTTATGATTTGCAGACGGTGATTCTGAAATATCAGTTGTATGAGGGGTCTAGTACTAGTAATGATATAGATTTTAATTAATCGTTTAATTATCACTTGAAATATGTTATGTCCAACATTCCATCACATGTAGTTAGATTTTAATTCACTGACGTGATGAAAGATGAGTGAAAAACCCCCCCACAGAAATGAAATCCTTCACATCTAATTCACACTCATAGAGACATGTCTCTGGGCGACTCCTGTCTTTGTGTGATAGCTGTTGTCACAATACGTAGAATTTTGCCAGTGGTATGCAGTTCCATCTCTTGCTCTAAATTTGTCTTTAAAGTCGATTTCCACATGGTCAAATGGTGCTTTTTGTTCATACACACAAGGTTTTGTAAAGAAGGATAGTGCACGTGTTTGTGCTTCAGCAGATTTCATGGACCACATTACATGTGACAGATTGAGACTGTAGCGAAAAGGGGAAAGACATCTATGATATTATGGTTATATTTCGATTGACAGTTAACTATGGGGTTACATGTTACTACCGTTGTGGTCACAACTAATAACGTTTTCCCAATAAACCAATGGACAACTGGACTTATAATAAATGGGTTTATGGGTTAGATTTACTTCACTCATTTAATTTTATTTCTTCTTAGGTCAAAGTTCAGTTCAGGATTTGATGATACCATCTGTAATCAAGTGAAACCAAGAGATTTCGAAACAGGCAGAGATGATTGACCAAAGCCTGCTGTGCTGCTTGCTGCCTCCAGCCATCTTAAATCATTCTTATTCCTTAACCCACATTGATCAAGTCAGTGCTGAACGCTGTGAGATGGAGTAGTGTGGGGCTTTGTATGGCATGCTAAGACACTTAAGAAGAAGGAGTGGCCTTATCACAAGCTCAATTCCATCTGTCTCCCTGTATCATGTGGCTATCGTATATTGGATATCAGTCAATGAGATGCTATTATGTCCAACTCTTTTACCACTGACACTGAAACCCAATCAAGAAAATTATCAAATCATAATCCCTTGTTGGTAAAGCTCCATGACTGCAACTTCAGCAGGTTTTGGATCCCAGTCAGGCTTTTTAATGAGTACTCACACTCCTCTACATCCTCAAAGCCTCAAAATCCCAACAAAATTACACTGCACCTCAATCATAATTCATCCGATTCTTTTTCAAGATCTATCTGAAAGACATGTCAATTAAGTTTTTAGAGTCATTCCTTCATTCCTGTGTTGCCCTGTTTTTAATGACAGAGCAGCTTTATTGCACCTGGCTTCAGCAGCATATATGCAGGGAAAAAAGGATGGGGACACATTAGGATGAAAATGCCATCCGCGGGTAAACATTTGCTCTATTTTGTTAATGATCTGGCGTTATCGTTCCCTTGCAGGCATGTAGTCTGAATGCAGTTCTTCATTCCAATCAACACTCAAGTGAGCACCCAGAGAATTACATTAATTGAGGTGAAGTGAGAGGGGGCGTGCTTCTCAAATAAAAGAATGTGGCCGAGTAGAAGTAAGACAGCGTTGCTGAATAAATGAGGACCCACTGGTCCAAGACCAATAATAACTAGATCAATGAATAGTGAGATTAATGCCTTTATGAGGGAATCCATTGGGATCCTGAAGATGCTGCCTCATATCAGGAAGTGAATGGTGTCCTATGCGCCTATTATAACAGAGTGGCGTACGAGTAGCTATCAGTGTTTGTACAATCATAATTAAAATGGAAAATAAGCTGCTGTCATTAAGTCAAGTTTGTTTGAAAGTTTTAATCAATTTTGAGCTTGAACCTTCTTTACTTTGGTTTTCTAAAAACATTTTCATGTTTTGAGTCTGGGCCCCAAATAAAAATCTAATTTCAATCCAATCAATAATAAAATAGTATTTTCTGCAGTTTATCTTTGGCGCTTAAGATATCCTTGTTTCTCTGTATACACAGGCAACAGTGTTACAAGTAGCGAGCCCAATCAAAATGCCAAGCCACCATCTTGGGTAGTTGGTGGATCTTTTTCACTCACTGGATTTTAAACCTTGTGGCGCCATGTTCAACAGGTCATGTGGAGTAAGCTGTTTTTAATTGTTTTCTGTCCACACGTAGCTTTAACATACAACGTGCTATCACTCCACTAAATCTTGTTCCATGTGTCTGAATGAGGCTGCCTGTCATCATTAAGTTCTCCACAATAAGCACAATCAAACAAGTGGGGAGGGTTATTGTTACGACCCAAAGCTTTAGTTTACCTGTCAAGACACATTACTCCTGAGCCTTGGTAAATACCATTGTTAAATACCTGTAAGCTTTTGGGAAATCCCTTAGATGATGCTGACATTATCTGTAACACAAAGTGTTAAAATCCTTTAAAGCCCATTCCTCTCTAAATTGCATAGTCAGCTGGCAGGCTAATCCTGAATGGACAGACCCAGCTGTGGAATTTTATTTACTGTACTATTTGCATAACGTTGATACTTTACCCTAGGACAAATTGTAGAAAGCAGATGCCACAACAGCCAATATCCTCCTTAAGTAGATGTAGCAAATTCATATCGGGCACTATGCCTATTTTGGGTATTAATTCTCACCAAGACAATATTACTATAATTATTCCACTACATCGTAAAATGCTTATTGATTCAATTATTTGCAGTAAGTAGCAGCTTGGAGTTATAACACTGAAACTTGTATATTGACAGCCACACTTTGGCTAAATCCATCTTAACCAGGAGAGTTTGACCTTTGGCTCCCCAAGTAAGATCACTTTCACACTGCCATAATGTCTACTCGCTGAATTTCAAGAAAAAGGTTACCCTTGTGTCATTGAGAAACTAAGCTGCCTGGTGGGATTGCTGGCTGGTGCTGGGCCTGTGAAATGGCAGGGCTTAAATGTAAGCCGACGCCCGACAGATGGACAGCAAAGCCCTAATCCAGGCGAAGAAGCTGGTTGGTGCAACAAGGTGCAGAATTCCAACAGTGGCCAGCTGTTGTCCCGATGAAACTCTGCCATGAAACCTGTGGACATTTCCCTCCTGAACTTCACCTCCAAAAGGGGTCATATACTGTTTCTGCGCAGTTGCTCTGCTTGCTGATGTCTAACTCAATCACACAAGTACGAACAGCTGTTTCTAATATTCAGTCTACTCTCCTTGATAAAAAAAAAAAAGGGGGTGAAGGAAAATATTAACCCTGTTTCCTTCTCACTGCTGTACTCAGGTGTCTCTCGCAAAACATATATGGATTAAGGGAAGGCTAGAATGATTAAAGGTGATGGAAACAATGCAATACAATTCAACAGTATTCAACATTATAACCTTTATGAAGCTAGGGTGTATTGCAGGGCTGTTGTACAAGACTGTATTAGTCCGACCACAAATATGTATCAATTCTCCTACAAAATCTTCCTAAATAAGAATAGTATGTAAGAATCGATTTAAAAAAGGGTAAAGGTCATAGAAGTTTTCTTGAGTTAATGGTAAGCGGGTGATGAAGTCCTTTTAGACGTAGAATCCCTAAAGCCATAGTGGACCCTTTGCTGTGACCTCATTGACTGATGTGGGTGTTAGGCTAAGTGATCAATTAAATGTAGTATTATTGCTGTAATTATTGTGGTCACAGGTTAAATCATATTGATGCATTGTCATGCTTGAAAAAAAATGAATTAAACACTTTGGACATAAGTTGGATTCCCCCTCAAGAGCATATGAGTTAAAAATAAATCAAACAAACACATTGCTAATGATAATGGAAAAACTCCATAATTTCTAAATGGGTGACAATGTGTGCAGTGATCAGTAATGATGGTGGTTGTTAAAACTCAGTCATGTTTCATTGCACCCAAGTTCACCCGGGCTCCTTATTTGGGCTATTTTTTTTCACAGATGTGTGTTGTGTGTGTGTGAGAGAGGGAGTGCGTGTCCTTATGTGGTGTTCCATCATTATTAAGCTCATTAGCCACGTCTCCATAGCTCTGTTCAGAGAATCACCATTCATTTTTGGTTCCTAAGGAGATGTGTTTTCAAAGAGGAACAGCCTCCAGAATGTCAGATTTTTATAAAGTGGATTTTCTTTGGAAGGATTCAGCACTCCCTAATGAGAACACGCACTTCCTTTCACAAGATCCAAAAAAATGAAAAAAAGAAACCTGCCAATAGTTGTGTTTGGAGAAATAACACAAAAATCAAAGCCAGATTTGATAGACATTCACATTCTAACAATGTTAATGATGAGTGTGATTCAACAGATAACAGTTATATATTCAATTACCTTTTATAAAAAAGGCTACATGATGCTAACAAACTCATAGATGACAATATTGTTGACCCGCTATGTTTTTATGAATAATATATGTTATCTAATAGTTATTTTGTTTATAGAACAATTATAATATTTCCCCCTGAACTAAGGTAGGGCAGAATAAAAACTCATTACAGTACATTAAAACAGTAACGTAAGCTCATAATAATATATCTTAAACAGCCTGTGTAACAAGGGGAAGACAATATAAACGATCAAAATATTAATAGCCAATCAGTTGGATATTGATTAATCTTCTATCGCTCTAAAAGCAAACAATTCAATCTCTACAGACATAACCTTTTATTACATTTCTTCAAAGTGCAACAATATTTGATTTGATTCATATTGATCGGATTTATTTCGCTGTGCATTTATGTTTTTTCAAAAGGTGAAGTGGTAGTTCATTAACCTAAGAAGAATTCCTCACATACTCAATGCTTTATCTGTTGGAAATATGATTAGATGAAACTCGATTGTGGTAAACAAGTTGCTGACTTCTAAAACAGCAAAAACATTTCCATCCTTTTATTCCTGTCAACTGTGAGTACAGGGCTGAGACTGTGGCAGCCTGCAGCTCCGTGAGGCTCATCTCACGCACAGCAGTGCTTTAAAGCTAAATGCTAACATGCTAACATGTTCACTGTGGTAGTTCAGCATGCTAACAGTTGCTAATTAGCACTAAACACACAAGCGCAGCAGAGGCTGATGGGAAGGTAGTTTGCACATTTGGTCAATTACACACACTGATATTTTGACCTAAATGAAAAGTCAGAGGATCAAGTTATTATAATTCCCTCTGAGGGAAATATGAATGTCTACCATATTTAAAAAACAAACTACATAGAGTAACTTTAATATATATATATATATATAGACTAATGGCATACAAGACTTCAGGTTGCACCTTAGTCCAAACATGCTTCATCTATGCACTACCGAGTGGGGGGGGAAACTCAGATGTGTGCCGTACATTTCAAGTGTTTAGGAGCACAAAGTAACTAAGCAGAACCGCTAGATTGTGAACGATGGGGCACCCCCAGAGAGAGCTGCTGGAATAGCGGTTCCCTTTTTTCCTCTAAGGCTGAGAGAAAAATGCTTCACAGGCGGGAGGGCTGCTTCTAACACACACACATACACACACACGCCCGCAGATGCTGTTATAACATTTCTGTTTGTCTGTGTATTGCTCTGTCCCAAAACGCTGTGCCCCCAACTCTGAGGCCTGATCTTTTTGAAGGAGGACAACTTGCTGACAGAGCCTTCAAGGCTTGAAAGCGATTATGTCACGGGGGCACACGGTTACACAGGGACTCTTCTCCAAACACCGCAGGAGATGCCAACCTTCAGTGCTCCGCTGCACCACTTGCTGCTACACTGGCAAAACTGAAAACACTGCAGCCATGGCAATACATGAAGGAGAAACAATAACCGGTGAAGGTCACAGGGCTTTATTTTCCAGACTGGATGCAGATCTTGGATGAGTGTTTCCGTGTGTGGGAGGAACCTGGCTCGTTCTAGTTTGTTTCGTTTGGAAGATTGAGAGGCCAGCACTAACAAGGCCCCATGAGGTGCTTGAGGAAAGTCTGTTTCAAGCATTGGGCCACTCAGCAATTCTAGTCATACTATTTTCTAAAACTTTATAGATTAAAAAACTTATTTTTCTTTTCATTGACAACTATAAAAATGGATATAAAAGGGTAAAAGGCCATAAGGCTCTCACATGTACTGCTGCAATAACTATTTTATAAGTCGATTCACAGACAATGAATTCGATAAATTATTAATCATTAAAGTGATTTATCAAGCAAAAATGTCAAATATGAGCTTAATCTAGATTCTTAAGTGTGAAGATTTGCTGCTTTTCTATCATTAACATGAAATATATTTGGTTTTTAACTCTTTATCAGACAATTCATGCAATTACTATTTGCAAATAACAACATTCAGTTACTTACATCAACTTTGTAGCAGATATGAGCTTATTAAAGGTTATTTTATAATAATTGTTCATGGTAATTGAGCTCTGCTTTAGATCTGCAGTACCCAAAATAGTCCCTGAGGCCGTAGTAAAAATGTAATGAATACTTCTCATTCTTCAAAGTTGCTTCGCTCATGCTAAAAGACAAAAAAAAGATGTGACCATTTGGCCTCCATTGTATAAAGTGCCCCCATAACAATTAAGATAACTTGTAGTTAAGTTACACGTTTGTCTTTTGTGAACTAAAAGTGTGTAATTCTATTCCTTTTGAATCCAAAGTGAAGAACATTCCTCCTTCGCTTGCTTCTCAAGAACTCACAAGCTTTTGATTAGGAGGAAACACTGACGCCTCACCATTATTATTGTAATGAATTTACAGGCTATTGTGCCAGAAGCAAAGCAGCTTAGGAAATAAACAGGTTCCCCCATCACTGCTTTGATGAGCAGCCATGGAGATATTTTCTCACGTATTCATCCTTCTTTTCTTCACCTACTATACGCTTCTTGTTGCACAATTTTAAAACTAATTCTACAAGAGAATCATACCATTTGATTTCCTTCTATATGTTTTTATGTATGGCAGTCAAGACCTGAAGGACAATCCGTATACAAGTCTGTGACAACTCATATCCTGCCAGACGACCAAATTTATTTAAATAATCCACATTTTTGCTCAGAATTAATCATTCATGAGTGATGAGTTAATATTATGCAGCTAAATCAAGCTTTTACCTCTTTTATGCACATAAGTGTTCGCTGACAGCGTCAGATTTAATTTAGGAATGACAGTACTTCAAAAAAATCACAGTAGTCCTTAAGCAGTGTTATTGGAGAAGAAGGATTTATTTTGAAAGATGAAGATGTTACAATTGTATAATTCTACATGTATTATTTCAAGGGTGGAGGGAGGATGAACGACCGTTTAGCGAGTGGGTTACTGAACATTTTTCCCTTAGATGAAGAAGTGAGTGGATTTGACAGTGTGTGTGCGTGTGTGTGTGTGTGTGTGGAGGGTTGTTTGTATTTGGGCGTGCTGGCTTAAGGAACAACCATAATATCAACTCCTACATATACGGCTGTAGGACGCAGCTTTAATACCCTTAGATGAAGAAGTGAGTGGATTTGGCTGCGACTGCACCGCAGGCTGCACTGGTTTCTCAATTAAGGGAGTCAACATAGAAACATGCCTTCATTTCATAATGAATATCTTATCGGCTGCGAGGAATTGTGATGGGCACAGTGTAGAGCGGCTTAGGGCCATATTGACTTTAATTGTGACTGGCATCTAAGGACATTCCTCACAATGTGACGAGGGAAATATCCCCTTTGCTTAGCTGGCCCAGCAGCTCAAAGGGAGGCCTTTAAAAGGGAAATGAGCTGTAATTAGTTGATGGAGAGGTGACCCCCATGCAGAAAATGCCACACTAATGCACTCAGATCAGACACTGGAGGATACCGCTGTTTGCCTACTGTAGCGGAGAACAGCATAGATTACAAACAACACACAGGCAAAGGGGAGCGCCAATAAAGGAAGGATTGTTTTTCAAAATTCATTATCGCACGTCAGTTTTTCTATGTGCTGGAAGAATGACAAGGAAATACTCGTCAGGCTGTCCATCATCGGAGAAAATGGATACAAGATCTCGTCACCTGACGTACAGTGTTGCTATTGAAACTCACTGAACAGAATACAAAACAAACACAATAACAACAGTGTGAAAGAATGAATAGCGTCCGATGTATATAAGTATTGTTTCTCAACTACCAGTATTGGTACTTGACTCATTTATTTGTCTGTTTTCTGAATATATTTATTCAGCTAGTTATGCTGGCATAATGACTTTTTGTTTGCTTGTGATTAAGTTGAGTTCAATATCTCTTGCAAGGACGTCTAATAATGCAGTCCTGAACGACAACAGCCATTTCTATTCAAGCAAGAGTTCAGTGACATTGAATAAAAGCAACAATCATGCCATGCGTCTCCCAAGGCCTTCCTCCCACACCACTCTATGTATCATTTCACCTCTCACCATTGACACATTTGAACAAAAGAAAGACAAATAAGCAATAAAACTTTATAGACTCACGTTTGGGTCATTTTATGAATGGCATAGTTATTTCAAGTAGTTGTTTTGTAAGACATCCGTGAAGGTGGATGTCATTCAGAGACGGAGAGGACTATATTTCAAGGATTTAAAATGGATGCCAGTGCAACCGCACCTTCAGTTTCATCTTTAAACAATACAATAAAATACAAGAATTGAGGTCTTTTTTTACTCGTGGTTCTTGATTTATGGCTCTCAAATGTACAGTGGTGTATAAAACTGTCTGAGCAAAGTCACTTCAGCTTACTCATTTAGGATTTATCTCCTTCAGAGTTGTGGGCTCAGACAAAAACACTGTATCATAAGTTCTTTATCGAAAATCAGTTGCATTGTAAGAACTGCACAAGAGCCATCCAAAGCTCTGAGGCGGATTCTGTTTCTGCACCACAACAAAACAAAACATGTTTTCTCTCCTCTCTTCTTGCAATGTGAGAAAAGTCAAAAGGTAGTGACGGGTCCGCAGAGGTCTTCCCGTGGCGAGGGTAAAGTGGCTGTTGTTTTAATGTGTTGACCCGGACTTTGACTTTGACAGATGTTGACTTTCAACACTAAGATATAATTATAGTTGACCCAAAACAACAAGGCATTTGAAATGAATACAGTCCTGTTCTCGCACTGCCGAGCTGTGACTCAGGGTCCCTACTTCAAGTGAAATGAATCACCTGATTGCATATGTAAACAAAATGCCGCCTGTTGAGGCCTGCAAAGTGATTGTAAATGAATTGTCCATAGGCTACGGTCTGCTCGCTTATCGATTCAAACGGCTGATAAAATAGGCTGGACAATTGAGACATAACGGCGGTGAAAATAATTTACAGTATTTAGGTTCTAGTTGCATTTGTTCCGCACTGTAGCTGATATATAAGCTTTTGCAAAGAAGGCATGAATCAAACAAAAACAATCCTGTGCAAACATCTCGGTCCTGCACACTCAAACTGTGTTTACTATGCCATCGATCTTTCAAAAAAACTATACCACAGCTCGTCAATAAATCATTTTATTCCCACTTTCAGCATCTAATATTTCTATATTTCTCCTTTGTCTGAATATCATTTCACTAAAACAACCTTATGTCAATGTTTTTGTTTTTTTCCCCCTCCACAATCTACAGAGAGCGGAGCAGCCCTGTCCGACCTCACCGTGGCTCCAGTGCAGAGATAGGGGAGCGTAATCCATGTCCTCTGAGAGATTGCCCAGAAAGATGAAGCCTTAATTAGCCAGATAAAACCCAACATAATGGCGCCATTGATATAGACTGGGAAATGAGGACTGAGCAGGACAAAACAACAAAGACTACTGTATATAAAATGGCCGAGATGGGCTTTGGAGACAGTTTGAAAGTAACTGCGGTGGAAGTAAAAAAAGGGGGCAGTTCGCTCTCGCTCTCAACTCCAGCAGGGGAGCATTGTCTGATCTCTCTGAGCAATCCACCTGCTCCAAATTCTCTCATAAGAAGCTTAGAGAAAAAATGCTGACCTTCATATAATCAAAGATTATGTGAAGGAAAACAACAACAGTTTTTTGGAGTACTTAAGCAATAGCACTCATGGGAGGTTCGAGCAATTAAAGGCAAAATTACTTGTCTAAGCTGTCCTTGCATCCTCTCGTTCCCTATCTTTGGTTCCCTGTTGTATGAGAGAAGAGGTCATAAAGATAGTGAAAAGAAAAGAATCGCATCTCACTCGCTCTGCTAATCCTAGGGGTACTAGAGGGAGCGGAATCTCACTTTTAGAAAGACAATCTAGGTAGTTCACATGCTACACATGGATCAATGACAAGGTGACCCTGTATGGTAATACCAGATGGCTTTAGGGTCGGCGAAGACGCTGCAAATCCCTTGTCAACACGTGTGCACCCCTTTAAGACAAGTTACAGAAGAAATGCATTCAAACGTTATTCCTTTCAGCTTCGGATCCTTAAGTAATTCTTCTTAAACAGATTCTAAATGCTACATTATGGTGAGCTTATAAAGACTATGTTTGGATTACTATCCCTTATTTCTGAGCCCATCCAACCTCAATCTGCAGAGCGAGGAAGTGAGATCTCTTCTGCCACTCATGCTTTAATTAATAAGAGTGACTGTCTTTTTCCTTTGTCTCCTCGCAAAGAGCAGTGCCTTTTGTTGAAGCGTGCTGACAGGCAGATGATATGCTTGTGGACACACATTTTACAATTTCATCTTTGTAGTCTTGTCATGTTAGCCTTGTTGTGATGTAACTTGTATGACATTTACGGAGGAGACAGTGCCGAAACACTGCTGGCTGTGCTGGAAAAAATGTTTTATATATATTTATATATTTGTGCATTTCAGATGATTAAACATATTCTTATTTATAGCATTGGCATAGATATGAAATAACAGGAACGGTGAATCAACAAACAAACAAACAACATCCTTACTGAGAGGTACCTCATGAAACAAACACAGTGTTTGTGCTTCAGGGCAATAAACAGCTGTGGTTCGGATTTCATTTAAATATTGCATCCGTTCGTCGTTTTACAGTCGTTTTTCTAATTAATTAACAACCATTTGGTCAATCGATAAGTCGTTTCAGTCTTATCAAGCACACATCTGACCTTTTCTTTGGCTGCAGCTTCTCTAATGTCAGGATTTGCTGCTTTTCTCTGTCAGCTGTTTAACTCATAATTGCCAACATAGCAGGAGCGAGGACAAGAAAATGCAAAAGATTTGAATTATTTATTTCACATTTGCATATGTAGCACAGGTTCAGGACCAGTGTGAGGGTACACTGTATTATGGAGGGGAGATTACTCCAGAAGCATCTCTTTTGACCACTTCACAGAGCCCACTACTTCTCATCATAAGCATTATTTGAATGCATAGTGAGAGATAAACCGTAGTTCATGCAAGTCACAATTTTTGTATCCCACCTTAAAATGACTCTGATTCTGTCCTTGTAATAACTTTTGCTCACCTCTCCACGTTTGAACGTCCATTGCTGAATCAGTTATGAGATTGAAGGGTAACATTGCCTGGACCATCCTCTTGCCCCCTAGACCTGATCTCTCTCTCTCTCGCCTCCCAATTCCCACAGGTTCCAAAACTACTTTGCACTTCTGTGGCAGCACGTCACATGCTAGCGTCCAACAAGGTCAAATGCCATTTCATTTTCTCGCCTTTGATCGCTGCCTGGATGTTTCATCAGTCTCACCCTCCCCATCCACCTGTGCCTAACCACGACCTCACCGCTTAAACTGCCCTCACTCACCCACCCCAGATTTAAAGCATGTGACTGGCAGTAGCCAAAGTTAAAACACAAGCAATCGATCAAATTAAACTTATTTAGTTTATTAAACTTAGTAAGAACAGGGATCATGGACAAAAATACATTACTCTCAAAACATGATGCTCTGGTCCAGATTAAGCTACTAACTAATTTCCATATGCAGTCGAAGCTATGCTTTGCTTTGAGGGAGGATGAAAAAAGAATCCAAGCAGACCACAATGTGCATGTTAAGTGGGGCACACATACTTCTCTGCTCCTCTTTGTCCTTGAATGAAACTTCCTTGCATTCTATTTTTCTGAATGAAAGCTGAAACGCATCGACAAAATGAGATTCTCCATCTTACCTCTCTGCTTAACCAACCACCCCCGACACTGTGCAGCTCAGCTTAGAGAGGAGGCTATGGTTCACTGTATGCTGTCCTGCAAGTTCCTTGGGTATCCTGGTGGCCCCTATGGGTTGCAGATAACATCCCTGGTTCTAGTCTAGTTCGGAACATTTGTAATTGAAAACATTCCCCACAAAAATACTTTAAAAAGTGGCAATGTCCACATCTTATCACTCATCATTGTGCATCTTTTAGATTCAGTGTATTATGTATACTATTACAGGTGAATATCTCCCAGGTAGAGAATGTTGAAATTAAATGGGCACAAGCCAAACACCATTTTAACCAAATTAATATTCTTAGGAGCTGTATTATTATTATTATTATTATTATTATTATTATTACTATTATTATTATTATTATTATTATTATTAGTATTATTAGTATTATAATAAAAGTAATAATAACAATAATAATAATATAAAATATTATTATTAGTATTAGTATTATTAGTATTATAATAAAAGTAATAATAACAATAATAATAATAATAATAATAATTATTATTATTATTATTATTATCATCATCATCATCATTATCATTATTATTATTATTATTGTTATTGTATTGTTGTTATTATTATTATTAACAATGACAATAATAATAATAATAATAATAATAATAATAATAATAATAATAATAATAATAAATGTAAAATAAACCATTTTACACATTTTGTCTGGTCAGTAAACAACTCCTTTAAATATGTTCAATCATGTTAATTAATTTGATATGTTGCTGAAATGGTTAATTGTTTAGTTGAACATTGATTCCAGTTTTTATCAAGGGTTAATCTTTTAGCCATTTATTAGTAGATACATTATGTATTTACTGGATATGAAGTCTGAAGGGTTGCATGCTTTCCTTGCTTGTTTTCATTACATTATAAATTGAACATTTTGGGTTTTTGGCCGCTGGTCAGACTAAATAAGCAATTTTGACACATTAGTTTGGCTGTGGAAAGTTGTGATGGGGATTTGTCATTATTTTTGAAAATGCTGTAGAGCAAATGAGGATGCTTTAGGGGAAAAAAGTAATTAAAATAATTATTAGTTGCAGCCGATTCATTCTGGATTGACAATATCTCCTGCATTAAAATTCAAAAATAGGCAAAATATGGTGTTTATATGTCATAATATATTGGACAATAGGCATATCCCATGCTGACATACCATGCTGGTATTTATTTTCCAAGATGTAGACTTATCCCAGAATAGAAAAATAGAATATGACCTTCACATATTCACAGACATTCAGTGTCACAGCATAAGTTCCAGTATTTTCTACAAGAACAGAGAAAGCTCTCTTTCATCTGTAGGTGAGAGGATTGCTGCTTCTTCATGTCCAGCAAACTATCTCTTCATGCCACCCAGTCTGGTCGATAACCTGAAATCTGACCCTTTGTTTCCTCCCTGTGCTTTTGCATCTCCTCCATCGACTGTACTAGCACTTCTTTGTTACAATGTTCTGTCATTCATCTCTCTCTCTCTCTCTCTGCATTGACAGTGAAAGAAAGCCAGGGTGAAGGAGGGAGATAGAGAGGCGTATAGACAGACGGAGCTTTTAGAAAAGTTAGAGAGAGCGAGAATGAGGGAGAGCACCATAGAGATGAAGAAAGCTACCTTTTAGGGAACTAAAAGCGTCTGCCCCTTTTATACCTCAAAGTAAGGCCCCTGTTGTCTTGTGTCACATGATGAATGGGAGGCTGTCAATGGATAAAAAGCACCTTCACTTATCTGACGAAACAAGGGTATAATGGGCTTGGAGAACATTAAAATATTTGAATGATCGGAGAACGCTTTAATCCAGGTATCACAGAGTGTAGCCTTTCTATACTGTGGCAGCATTTGAACAGGGGTGTCCATGTTCTTAATGAATTCTAATGGGATTAGTGGCTGTTAATAGCACTTTATTCAGGGCCATGAAATAGCAAGGGCAACAAAACAAGTTCTGAGACATGTTCAGGACCTACTCTGATTGAATTAGCTTAACGGTTAGGACCTAGTCTCAGAACTACTATCCAAAAACATAAGGAATTGAGTACTTTTCATGTTTTACACGACTGCGTCTTTCACTTTTTAAACCAAGAGAAGATCTGTTGCAGGTCCGACGCACATTACAACTTCACTTCAACTTGAAGTAGATCCTCGGTCAGCCTACTAGACAAAGGAAATGAGAGTCGAGAGTACTAGCTCAGTACCTAAACACCGAACTCGGTGAACTACGGATCTCAACAGGGTATTTTAACTGCTATTTCACCTGGGAGGTGGAGCAGAAACACAAATCTTGTGCCCACTTATGGAAAATATCATATGCTCTATTCAAGTGTGGCTGTATAAGTAGGGCTTTTGTTGTCCCCACTGTTGAGTTTCCAGTCGTGACTGAATAGCACTGTCTGAATGGATGCTTTCAGTAGAACAGATGCAACGCATTGTAATTTTGCCGCACAATACCAATCATTACCACTGCAAAACAATTCATTCAGACTCTAGTTATAAATTCACGTGTGAATATCAAATGGGACAATAATATTCAGAGTGTGAAGATGGAAAGGAAGGCGTTGTAAATAACAATGGATATGTAATCCACACCCAAATAAATGTGATGCTTCAGTTTCATGAAATAGGTGAAATTATAGGGCTGCTTTTTTTTTAATTAATTTACTTCAGTAACTTCTATCCACAATGTTTCAGCTGTAGCCTGCTATCCCAAGCTGTCAGTCGGAGGACATTGACTGCCTTCACAAGTAATTTACAGCCCACTAGCAGCTTACCACATTGACGTATGTGTCATTCACACATTCATCTAAAAGATGGGCGTCGAAGTTTAAGTCTGCATGGCAACAGGGGAGCCCGCATAGACGTTGATTAGTCCCTATGCAGTCAACACAAATGTTCTCTCAGGAGGGTTGAGGAGCTTTAGTAAGCACAATAGTGGCAATAATTCTGGCAGGATGTTATTCCAACCCTGGTTTTTACCTATGAGTTTGCGTTTATTTCATGTACATGGTTTAGAATGTAATTTTATTGAAGGCTGGAGGTCGCGATAATTTAAATGCTGGCAATGGTTAAGCATTATTAGAATAAAATCCATACGGATGCAGTATTTACATGGAGACTGAATAGGGTCGAGGCTTGTGGAGGAGCAATACTCTAATCGGACTCTAGCTATTGCCATTTAGAAAACATAAGGTAATGCAGCTTTTCTTTGTGGACACTTTGATTTCTCACAAGCATAAAGGGTGAAATTATCCTCTTAACTCTCTAAAGACATTGTTCACAGCACCGTGAGGCAGATCAGAATTAGTTGCACTTGTATGAGCATTTCGTACATGAAAGGTGAAAGGCCTTACAGGTATGTGGATGCATGACATTTAGACATGCATCTAACCTGCCTTTAAAAAGGCTCTTTAATATCATAATTGGTCATTTTTTTGTTTTGTTTTATTAGCATTGCTGCTTTTTGATTTAAAATGAGCCCTGCAAAACCGGTCAAACAGCCACTTTAAAATAAAGTCACAGTACATTGTGGATATTTTATGTGGCTTTGACCACATGGGAGCATTGAATATGTTTTAATAAATGTGGTATTCGTGGCCAATATCATTGATGTGTTAAACACAAGGTTACCACATTTGTGTAACATTCTGGATTAGTGTATACTATAATTATGTTAATGCTTCCAACATCACAAGATTAAGGGCAATGCAATCACATTTTTCCAACTGTGATTTCAGAAATGACACATGTGAAAGCCACTATCACTCTGATGAAGGTAAAATGGAGGGCAAAGCATTGGCTGCATGCCCAAACGTGTTTATACAATGCAGTATTTACTGTAGGAACCCAGGATACATTAATATGTATTCAACAGAGCTTTGGTAAAGCAGCATGATTTGTTTGGAGCCCAGAGCATGAGCCTTTTGATTTTGTTTTGGTCACCCACAGGGCTGAAAACCATTAGACCACTGAGAGAGAGAGAGAGAGAGATAGAGAGAGAGAGAGAGAAAGCAACACTTCTACCATGGACACTGTTGCAAAAAAAGAAACTCCATTTTGTTGGACATAGTTCAGCACGATACAGTACATCTGTGCCGAGACATGTCCCATGCATGACAAGCAGCTGCTGCATTACAAGAAACAAGCACGCCGTGTTTCATTAGTTACACTCGGTTTGAGGGAGAAAGTGAAATAAATATGTGTTTATACTGTTATGGATCTGTGCCATGTGCTTTTGCTACACTGTCTGGGACAATTACCCAATAGGTGAAACATATTCCGCTCACAGAGAGGAAGAAAAAACAAAAAATGCTCAAGACTTTTCGACAGCACTTGCAGCTGCTCTTCCTGCTTATCTAGTTCAAAACACATCCAGCAAGGACAACAGTGACTTGTGAACAAGACGCCCCCCCCCTATGATCCCACCGCAGGCCTTTTATAAACATGTTATCCAGCTCAGGGCACCGATGTATCAAGTCAGGGGCATCAAGTGGAATGGCAGCGTGGTCTTCTAAAGACAACATAATTGCCATCCCGGGTGTAAACTCCCAGCACTGTGTCATTGTAGAATTATGTAGGCTTCATGCTCTCACAACTGGGAGCTAATAAACACCTTTCCAATGCAGTAGGTGTTGGCTTTACACCCGGGGTGAGTGTCTCCAAGAGATGGGTTAACACGTCATAAGCCAGCATTAGCCCGCTCACTAACACTATTGGTCATTTAGTGTTTTGTGAGAAGGCAAGTCTGCGATCAGTCATCATGCACTAACATCACGGTCCACACCATCACCACTCACTCTGTCTCGACTGCTCCTCTGCTGACAAATCTACGGTGAAGCCGATTTCATTTGCAACTTATTAAAATGCGGCACACACTCTTATTCTGGTCTTATAGGTTTGCTGTTCCATTCGCTCTGCTTGTGATTCAATTACAAACATGCCAAGATCTAACCATACTTCATAGAAATATAATGTTGTTATAAGAGGAGCATGATTTTCCTGTGACATCTGATACTCTGTGTAGATGTTTGGCTTATTGCAAACATTGATCATTGTGTTGTAATTTAATATAGTATGTCAACAGCAGCATAATGTCGTAGGAGAGGATAGGGGGGGGGTCTTTGTTAGTGTCCTATAGCCTATTGTAGGGTGCAGAGGTGAATCCTATCGACAGCTCTTAGAAGGCTAAGGTCAGCGGCCGCACATTTGTTTAATGAAGGCAGCTAGGGCGTCTGGACAAAGCGGATCACACACCTCGGCAGCCTCTTGGTTGTTGCAAGGCAGCCATGATTGAGTCAGCAGCATCCCAAATCATCCGATAGATCAACACTAAAAATCTGACAGAAATAGGATTGTAAGCCTGTAAGTGATGTTGAAAAACCTATAGGAATGTAGAGAGCAGTATAAGGGTTTAAAGGTAAACATCTGGTGTGATAAGGCGAGTCTGAAGTCACTAGTCAGTGCCACAAAGTCACCAAGCAAAGGGAAAATACTAAAGGTCTTCTTCTTTTGTTTTTTAAATGAGAGCAAATAACGACTGGGGAAAGAACTCGGCAGAGGCTGCACCTATGAAGCCCCCTGTGCCACACATTTGCCCCTGCTTCTGTGTGATATCTCAAAGTGTATCAGCTATCTGTCATCTTGGATAGGGAGCCCAGATAAAGCCGAGAGAGGCTGTGCTGCTGCTGCTGCTGCTGCTGCTCGAGCTATAGCAGGCTGCTCCTGTTCTATCTGGCTGTCCGCTCCCTCCGGCTATTTATAACCAATAGAGCTACAGCACTTTATGAATGTCCGCAGGCACAGCATCACACAGCTTTCTGATACTCTGCCGCAACTGTTTTGGTGTGTCATTATAGGAGGCAGTGCTGGACAATAAAGGGGGGAAACATTTCAGGGGGCACTGTCATATATTCTCTGCAAATGCTGCCGTGAATAACAAACAACAGACGGCGTGTGGCCCCACAGACACACAAGTTTCACACTGTGTCCTGTGTAGTCGCAGGGTACAGCCCTATATAGACCCCACTGTTGTCATGTGGAAAACCCAAAAAATTCCAAAGTCGTTTCTGAGGATCAATGAAATGCACGACTCCGTTGCAGCAGAAGCCAGCTTTGCTTTTATACGCTGCCCATTTAACAGATAGCCATCTTTGCAGATGAATAAAATGGCATATGGGGAGGATCAGGACGGCCTCACACTTCCACACAATGAGAAATGTTATTTCAGCAGAGCCTATATGTGGCCAAATAAAGGCTAGAGTAAGATAACATTTTGCAATTCACCCCCCACACACACACACACACACGCGCACACACACTCCCCATTCTCTCACACGCAAACTCACATTCGCGGGACAATTACATTTGATTAATGGCTTAAACCTTCGTCCTCCCAGACATGCACACATACATAGAGACATGGTCAGATTACACTGTCAAAATGTGCACGGATAACATCTATAAATTAATATTGAATGTGCGAGGATTAGATGATTTTTACCTGCAGAGGACGCGCCTAACCACACTTAAGTCCCCCGTTTGCTTCTCTGTCCTGTCAACCGATTCTGCCCTAATCATCGCAGACTTGCAGGAATATTTTAGCCAATTTGACATCGGAATGGTATCGGAGGACTTTTAGGAAAAGCCTATGAATTGATGTCGCGACAATATAATTCACATATGTGAAGGATGTTTTCTTCAAAGTAGCCCAGAGAGACCCCTGCATTATGGATATCCACCCTTCTAAAAAGCTTGGCCTCAGTCAACATTATTAAACTGCATCGACATAAGAATGAACACTGAGAACAATAGTCTGCGTGAAAAGAAAAGAAAAATGCCTCTTTTTGCTTTCTTATTCGGATACTCACCTGCTGTAGCCTTCACTGCTTCCAAGCATCCTTTCGCATTTCTCCCCGACGGTAACTCCCAGCCACCAACACTCAAATTGAGACGCACTATCTCAAGTCCATCGCCTTGAAAGACAGCTTTCAAAAAATCGAGGGGTGGGGGGGGGGTGTGTGTGAAGAAAAGACAACAGCCAGCCGTTTCTTGCAGATTTCCAATGACTTTCTCCACAACAGCAGTTCCGCGGTTCTAAGATGACAGCTGTAGTTTTAACAGGCAACCCACACACACACTCACTCACTCACTCACTCACACGTATATACACACACACACACACACGCACACACGCACACGAACACAGCGCAAGCCTCCCTCGGTAATGGGACTCCCTGTGCACCCGAACTCGTCCGAGGATCAGTGTAGAGAATAAAGAAGGAATGCAAATGGCAGGTAGAGAGATGAACAACTCCCACGCACCGTTCCCGATGCAAGCGCACATGCAGTTCTTGCTCCTTGATGCAGTTTCCCCACAGCCTCACGCTCACAACACTGTGTGACTGTCTGTCGTCAGCGGCATAGGCAATCTGCTTGCTGAGGGGAGGGACGGAGATGATCGGCGGAACGCACTCTGCCCGGTGTCCTACTCAAGTATGTGTGCTTGTTTGTGTGTGTGTGTGTGTGTGTGTGTGTGTGTGTGTGTGTGTGTGTGTGTGTGCGTGTATGTGTGTGTGTGGTAAAACTCTGCGTGTGTGTGTATTTCAGGGTGGGTGTGCAATGTTTGCCTATATGTGTTTTATCCATGCGCGCATGCATGTCTGTTCATTTGCTCGTTTATTTATCTAGACTGCGCGTTTTGTTTAACCAGCCTTATCTGTCCAGATTTGTCCGTCCAGATTTCAGCCTCCCCTGTTAGCATGCACCAGAAAACGTTTACGCGCACGCAGACGCACGGATACATACATTTCACAATAAAGAATGTCTTCCGAGGGTGAATTGAAACAAAATAACTCGGAACATCCAAATGGCTCACCCACAAACTGCTGGCAAATACAGAAATACAATTATATTTAAGTGTCTGAGACATGAGGAGGGAGAGAACAGGAGCTATAAGAAAGTAGCAGTTCCTCTTTTGAGAGCCTGATGGCACTGTGGGCTTCAGATTCCGCAGACAAACAGACACACACAGACACACACACACACACACACACACACACACACACACACACACACACACACACAGCCTTTTGCAGGCTCTGCATGTTGTCTAATACATATCTGATCCTTTTGTCTATCCCCTGTGATTTTAAAAGAGGTGTCAGGCACAATCAGTCAGAGATTGCAGGGGGCTTTAAAAGCAGGAAGAGTAAATATTTTATAGTAGCCAACTCGTATCTTGTCCAATCCACTGTTCTCATTGCATTGTGTTTAGTGTGACGCCAAAGTGAGAGATTAAATGATTGTTGTCCTTAAATATATGATGATGAGATGAATTCAGTATAACTGCTTCTCCTTAAATATTCTGGGATCAATTCAGGATCAATGAAGTCCGTTTTAAATTCATTTGAAGTCCATTTTAGTCGCTGAGTGATAGCACTCATTTGTAATCACTGCCCATAGTATACATTGATTGGCTAAGGTTTGTGGGAGGACAGCAAATCTGATGGATTCCTTAACACTAGCCTCTGCTCACCCACAACAGGCCCCAGCTAGTCATTAGTCTGCTGCACGTTTGCTGTAAGGGTTGAGGCTTTACCTCATTTTGTGGAACAAGAATTCACTCGTTGTTGCAATTTTAAGTGTTTGGTCTTGTTTGCATTCCATGAACGAATTGAGGCATTTAGAAAGATGAAAGGAAGACAACAATGAAAACATGTCCTCACATAATTCCGACCAACTGTCCTTGACTGCAGATACACCTTTTACAACATCAGGAGGATACGTCACCGACTGACCCAGAAGGCGACGTAGGTTCTGGTCCAGGCTCTTGTCATCTCACGTCTTGACTACTGCAACTCCCTCCTGGCTGTTCTACATTCATGTGCCATCCGTCCTCTACAGCCCGACTGGTCTTCAATCAAGTTGTCCCACACTACACCGCTCCTCTGCTCCCTTCACCTGTTACCAGTGGCGGCCCGAATCTGCTTCAAGACTCTGGTGCTGGCCTACTGTGCTGTGAATGGATCAGCCCCTTCCTACTTCCAGGCCATGGTTAAACCATACTCCCCAGCTCGCTCACTTCACTCTGCATTGGCCAATCGGCTCGCTACACACTCACTGCGAATGGGACCCAGATACCCCTCAAATAAAACCCGCCTGTTTGCTATCCTGGCTCCAAAATGGTGGAACGAGCTCCCCATCGATGTCAGGTCAGCAGAAAGGCTTCACACCTTCCGTCGCAGACTGAAAACCCACCTGTGTCCACTGCACCTCGGCCAATAATAACAAATAAATACAGAAATGAGAAAATAATATTATTTATTTATATAGCACTTAAATTAGTTTGGCTTATTTGAAGTTAACGTACTTGCAGGATTCTCGCTGTTCGGAGTTTGCATCCTCATGATTCTTTGCACTTATTGTAAGTCGCTTTGGACAAATGCGTCAGCTACATGAACTGTAATAATTATAATTAATCTGTATTATAAAAAAACCAACACAGGCAAGTGTGCATGATGTGCTACGCCTGGCATCAGAGATAAGAGAACTTAACAAACTCTCGTTCACTCATTCACTGATGCCTGGATAATAGATGGACCTGTTGTTAACTCAGTAATGAGTGGTACAATATCTCACAATCATTAATCATCATCATCATCATCGTTTTCCTGTCATCACTGATAGGAATCATTTTGCATAACTGTAATCCCCACATCTTTAATATGCATTACATTGTATTGTGGGATTGTTTGCAAAAATAGTGCATTGTGGGGATTTTCGAATTTGCTTTGTAAAACAATAATTTAAGTCAGAAGTATGACTCTGTTTTACACTAATTGGTGCTCTGTAGTATCCACCCAACCAGACTAATCACTTTAAGCATCAGTAGCACACTTATTTAATGGATTTTACCTGACAGGTAAAACATAGCGTTACACTAGTTCCAGGGTTCCAGCTTTTAAAAGCAAATTATATTTTTGTTTTCATAGATGTTTTACAATGCTTATTCAACAATATGGTCCTTAAGCACATGCCATATTATTTTAATAGAGCATTGCAGTGTGCAGATTCTAAAAACAAGTGTCCTGTGTGACAACCTTTCAAATCCACTGATGTCATAATGCAGACATTCAAGTATTGCTGAGTGTTAATCATTGCTGAGTGCTGAAAGGGACGTGCATGTTTCGGGTCTCTTGAGATTAGTTACTGTACCTTTAATTACTGTATGTAATATATAAGTAACTAAACATATATTCCTGGTACTGTAGTTACCTTTTTTAAAGTGTGTTGCCCTTTTGGGATGTTTGTAACAACCTCATATCCCAATGTAACATGAGCTGAAATGTATGTCAGTCCAGTTTTGTCAAGTAGTTAGAAGAGTCAGATAACTTTAGTTTTTAAAACACAAGTTACATTTCATGTTCTTACATCACCTAACACACACACACACACACACACACACACACACACACACACACACATACACACACACACACACATACACACACACACACACACACACACACACACACACACACACACACACACACACACACACACACTGCGTGCATATTCCAGACAAGTTTTCACTCATAGCCCATAACAGAGAAAGAGCACTAAAGTATTTGTCTGTTTAAAATGTGTCTCTGTCTTCTTGCATCCTTAAGCTTCTCTGCACAGAGCCTCAGAGCAACTTAAGCCACTCAGGCATCACAGCTACATGTGAATGTCATCAGCATCAGTTCACGCATGGCCAAGGCACCCTTGCTATGAATACAGGGTATTTTCTCTGTATTTCAGAGCTGTTTCCCGGTGCCTGGCTGTGAAACCATTCCTTAAGGGGCGGACACAGCCTTCTTCTTTTCCAGATCAGTACACTAAACCTGACGAGATATAAACTTAGCTGCAGAGATAACTCAAAAGCCACTTTAGTCTTAAAGTCAGTTGACATTATATTTCCCTATGGATATGACATTAAAGCATAAACAAATTAAGTTTTAAAAGTACATTTTGCATGTGAGACATTCATGCGCTCGTCCTTAGAGCTTTATAAATATATAAACCACCTATTATCTGCTTATTAACAGCACTGATCAAAAATGTTTGTCGAGTGATGCGCGATGAATACAAACCCAGAAAGAAGGAGGTTATGAATGTAAAATTACCCATAAGTGGAACATTAGCTTGGGCAAGATGCACTATGTGGGAAGGAGGAGAGAGGCTAAGTTTGTGGTCTTTATCCTGCACTGCCTCATCTCCATCCTCGGCCTTGCTAAGAGCTGCAAACAACAACAGAGGTAACAATGGATACCGAGTGACGTCATGGGCTTTGAAAGCATCCCATCAATAATTAATTTCTTCGGCTGTGTTCCTCAACACTGGCACGCATGCTTGTCCTTCATTTCTTTTTGCTATAAAAGGGTGTGAGATGTCTGTCACTCTTGACTCTGAAAGATAAATGTTTCTGCGATGACGTGATGAAATAACCATTAGCTTGTTATGACGGAATCACTGCTGATTTGCATACAAAGGTGCAAGGCTGTTTAACTTTATTGATAAGCTCCACCCCTTTTAATAAGCATCAATCCTGTTCTGATATTAATACTCTTCACAGCATTATTATAATAAACTATAAACTACACTGTTGCAAAATTCTTGTATGGGAATACGGACATTATTAAAAACTAAATCTTGAAGGGTGTCTGCAGGTGGGAGGAGCTGACACTCCGGCTTAATTAATCTTTCCTCTTTGCTAAATATAATTCTGGTGTTTGGAATGATTGTTTTTTCCCCCCCCACACAATAGGTGACACATGAAGTGAAAGCAGGATTCACCAGTGCACTGTTATCGTTTGTCCCTCTGGTATCATTGTACAGATGCAGTACTGTAGTCAAAGTACAGCCGGCTGAGGAACACATGGATGCATTGGACCTCTTTATAGCACAATAGTTTATGATGTATCTTATTAATAAGGGGCTGAGAATGCAGAAGACACTCTGAAGGTGGGTCAGAGAGTTTCTATCTTTATTATGCAGCTGCTCAACTTCTCTTTTCAGAAAAGGTTTGGACTTTTGAGCCAAACTTTTTGTATTTTATTTTATTTTAAAGCTCTAAACAACAGTTTTCAACATGCTGTGACAGCAGCCCCAATGCAACGTTGTATAGTTTTTCTCTTAGCACAGGATTTTAGACAGCTCTTGGTAAGAGAGGAAGTTAGCAAAACCAAGCACAGCATCTGCTTTACATACAGTGGACCCCCCCCCCCCCCCATTTATTAAATTAATATTACAACTGGTTGTGGTTTACATTTAGTTTTTTTTATTAGCATGTTGACATGAGTAAGTTTTTTCCTCTCTATTCTTCAGTCAGTTTTATTTATATAGCCAAATCTCACAAATGTGCCTCAAGGGGTGTGTAATGTGAGCATGTACAGATTATATACTCTGCAGCTGTGTTACAGGCTGCTTATGTGTATGCTGTGATTCCAGGACCATGGAGAGCGTCTGTCACTCTGATTCAAAGCTGAGAAACACAATAGTAGTCCTGCTTATAATTCTGCTCAGCACCACGGACAAGAACCAGACTGAAGCACAGGTCCACAGCCAAAGAAATGTCATGGTTTTTTTTTTAACAGCAGCATAGAAAGCTTCCTCGGATACAATAGAGCCACATTATTTTCCACCGTCTTCTTTATTTATTCCCGTCAACAACAAGGACAGCCTCCATATCTGCAGCAGGAAGTAGATACACACTGCTCTGCTCTGCTCTTATGATCTGTGAGAGGGTTATGATAGGTCATCAATATTATGATGCTTGTCCAAGGTCTGCACGCTTCAAACATTGTCAAGCTTGCCATGTGGATGTCAAAGTCAGGCACAAACACTCAATTTATTTATATTGAAAATATACCACGTTTTGGATTATTCATTTGGTAATCGACAGGCAATCAATATGTGAGCGTGACAACAAACCTTCCCACCGCTGCCAGCTGATATGGTCATGCTTCATGTTTCCTAAAAACCCAACAGTGTTACCACATTTGAACAATACTGTTACAAGTTAAACTCCTTTATTAAAGATCGTACTGAAGTAAAAGTAATGTCAAGAAAACGTACTTATACTGCAAGTATCATATAATAAAATGTGCAAGCGCTCATCTGTTTTTCATCTGTTGGTGGGTTACATTAACACCTAAATCAATAACGCTCACCAGCAGTTTGCACAAGCACCCCAAGCATTGCCACAGCAACACTAATCAATCTGTGCTCTGCCCCTCGTGGACTTTGCTTTAGCAAGGGCTCCCTGAATACCTCACATTTACCACCGTCTTGCGACCCATCTTTCTGACCTTTTTTAAATTGAATATTCTTTAGTGGCGCTGGTGCTTATTATAATTCTGAACTACTTGTGTATTTCCTGGCAAAACACCAAACGGACTCTTCCTCTGCCTTCCTCTCCTCCCACTGTGTGAACACAGGAACACAAACACATGCAGATATACTGTGTGACACATTCGTCGTAATTTGCGTACGTCAAATCTACTTCACGTTATGAGGCGTACGGTACATACAGACGGGCAAAGTGATGCTAATTAATTGGATCACGGCTTGCGGAGCTCTTGTTCATACGTACATCAACAGTGTTGCTTTGTGAAAGCACAGTCACAGATGGCGATTCATTTGTCTTCTTGTCACATGATAACGAAGGTACCTGTGTGCAGCTTCAGTTATCACAATACTTTACTTTTTTTTTCATTTTCATTGTTTAAACTTGCAACATTAATGTTCTCTTTCATTGTATTTTAATTCAATTAAAGTTTGCTGCAACAACTCTGGAACACATTCTGCATCAGCGCTGAAGAGAAGCTTTTTACATTCATATTTTATTTTAAGAGAAACATTAGGAGCAACATGCTTTTCAAACATATATAATAAAGGGAACTTAGACGAAAGCCATTAACAATGTTTTCCCTTCGGTGTAATTAAAAGTTTAAATGTGCATGTGTTGGATTGAAAGTTCAATACATCAACACAATGTGTTTTTGCTTTGTCATTATAGGGTGTTGTGTTTGGACTGAGGACACAGATATCTAGTATATTAATATATGAGATGGATGGATGGATATGCATTGTACAGGACAGTAATGTATACACACACACGCACACACGCACACACACACACACACACACACACACACACATTTAAGTCTCATAGCAACAGGTCCAGCAGCTGCAGTGAAGAGAATGTGCTTACAAATAGCCCCACACTTTCTCTCTCTGTGTCACTACACTCACACGCACACACATGCATACACACTCAAACACATACATTGACTCACTGATTGTCACTCACCCTCCCAGTCACTCATTTGCCCTGACTTATATTATTGTGCTGCTTTGTGAAACGCCTGGTGAAGTGAAAATGGAAAGCGATGTATTTGGCGGGGTTGGAGGGGAAAACTACCCTCAATGGGCTTTCAATTGCCAAGATCCTGAATAAGCATTGTAATAAGGGCTTGCAGGCAGCAACCAAATGTGCAAGGAATTGGATTTGGCATTACTGACATCTGGTATTATCCTTGCAAATGCATAACCTACACAAATACAGATTCAAAATCCAACCCTATAACATCCTGTCGTACTGTAAAGGATATTATTGAGGGACTGCATGGAGTTTAGAGGTGGTCATTTTTGTTTTGCATGAAATATATTTGAATCAAAGCCATACTGTTGAAAAGGTGTTTAACCAATAGGATAATAGCAGACATCAAGATCATGAACAACCTGTGTGAGACCGTGGCAGTACACCAGAGGGCAATCTGTGTGATGATTACAAAGAAATAGGCACAATGAGAAGCTAACTACACAGTATATAAGTACCCATAATCTTGGCAAAGAAACTCCTCAAGGTACAATAGCTTTTACGCGATGGTTCCCACCCATGATTGGAAACACCTAAGAAAAGAGGGTTAAGGCCCAGTCACATAGTGCCGTATGGCTGGCATATATGGAAATGAGCATACACTGTACAACGTATATGAACGTATACAGAGCCTATTGATAGTGTACCACGTACACAAAACGTGTCAGAACGAACGGCCAACGTATTGGACGAATGCCCAACAGATGCATAACGCAGTCCTAGTGTATTCCTTCGCCGTATGGCGGAAACATATGCCGGCGTATACGGAATATCGGCAAGACGCTGGTGTACGTTGTTGAACGCTGAGGCCGCAAACCTGCTCAAAACATATTCACGGCCTCAGCGTTCAACAACGTACACCAGCGTATTGCCGATATTCTGTATACGCCGGCATACGGCGAAGGAATACGCTAATCACTGTGTGACAGGGCCTTTACTAGCTCTTAGCCTTGTGTTGAAATAATGATCTTGTATCAGATTGTTTGGTGTACACTGCCTTCATTGTATAACGGAGCATAAACACGTCACGAGACTTTCTATCCAAGTGACGTTTAAAACAATCTATCCTCAATTTCTTTGCGATACAAAGGGGCTTATTTACAGCAATTGCAGCAGATTGGACGCAGCTCTGTTAAGACCCAGTGGTCATATGAGCAACACTTTGTCTTCAGTGGTTTAGATTTCCCCCACAAAACAATTGGTGCTGCTGCTCTCTCACTTCTACTCAGCCTCAGTGCTGTGCAAGAAGTACTGCAAAGAAAAATGATGCTCCCATGCCACTTCCACACACTGCTTTGGGCAGACTATCATTCCCATTAAACTAATAACAGTGAGCTTCTTATCTCACAATGTCTTGGCAAAGTCACTTCCACCCTTGAACAAAACACAATGTCTTTGAATGCTGCGGCTTAATCTATCACTGAGGCCCAAATGAGACCGCATAATCCTCTGCAATTTGCCTTCTTGTATTCTACAGTATCACTTATTTCTGCTGCGTCTTTTAGTACACAAATTTCTCTTTTCAGGGACCGTGATGGTGTCCTTCAACTTCACCAGCAGACAGAATGTCATTATTTGTTTTCATCTTTCTGCTTAAAAGGTTCAACGTGTAATTCCAAACCACCTGCTCCAACGAAATAGGGGGCAGTATTTCACCTCTGAACTGGGTCCATACAATCTCTAATGTTCATATTTTAGTTGTAGTAGTTTGTGTGTATTGCTTGTACTCCTGTGTAATGCCTGCCAGTCAGTCAGTGGGCAAGAATACCACAATTTGGCTTAAAAGGGCGTTATTATTTTATCTTTACATGTAATTAGGGATTCTTTATTGTACCTGAAGAAGTCCAGTAACATGTTTTTTGAATAAGCATTATAGAGATTTGTCCAGTCATTAGTGGGAGATGAGATTTTTCTGTAACACCAACATAACGATGGACTTTGTCTCTTTATTCTTATATTCTGAGAAGGATCAGACTCGCCAATCATGGAGGATTGGGGGGGGGGGTGCTTTTGATGTTGGCACCAAGTTCTAAAGGTGTTTAAGTCTTCAAAAGAGCTACGAGCAAACTACGAGTCCAAATGGCAGACAATACTGGAAGTCAATAGGTGTAATTATAGATACATCCTTGTGACAGCATTATTTACCTGTCAAAGTAAGTTCTTCAGGTGAGAAATGTATATATTCATTACCAATTGTCAAGTTGTTTCTGTGCCGTTTTAAAATCGACGTTATGTTTTTGCTAAAACGACTCATTGAGTCTGTGTGATCATATTTAAACAATAAGTCTTTGTAACTGTGTCTGTGTGGAAAATACATCCAAGTTCAGCACCAGGTCTTACGACACTTACTATTGAATTGATGAATGTAAGACACATTTAGTCATCCAAGATTTAAGGACATGCATTCTTAATGATCCCACTCAATATATGAGTAATGTTTTCACCACTTGATGTTGACCATATGAAACTATTAATATGAAACTCTTAGATGCTTTTTGTACGTATCTATTCGGGTTTTAATTTTGCCAGCCAGAAAAATGTGACAAATGTGTTTCGCTATAGACAAGCTATTACGAGCTTTGGTGTAAGACCCCAGCAGATATTCTGCTCATGGCCTCTATAACAATGGCCTTATTTTTTATTTATTTGTTCTATCTGCAGGGCACCATCCATTGCCAGGGCTACTCGCCTGTCAACTCGGCACACAGACAATGCCTTCCTGACATTATAACTCCTTGTAAAAGATGTTGCCACCCCTCGATTTCTGCGCAATACAGCCACACACACACACAAAAGTATGTGGACAGACAAACACATGAGTACATGATCACACACACACACACACACACACACACACACACACACACACACACAAATCTAATCTGGCCCTGAATCAAATCCCATCCTTTTGTTTTTTCAGAGAGTAAAGGGTGAGGGAGAGGTATTGGGAGAAGTGTACACTGCAAAGTAATCACTATTTCAAGCGGTTTTGGGGTCACCCCGCACTGTTCACCAACACCACACCATTGTGCAGGGTGCAGAGATTTCAATCACTTTATAGCTGCCACCGTGGCTTTAGTAAATTGTCGACAGCCAAATCCATGTCAATCTGTTGAGTGATTGCATGCTGCGAAAGGTCTAATCCCGTTTTCTCTTCAGCTCCCTGTAAATGAACACACATTAAGTTTGTGTCTTCATTGTATTTTACTCTATACAATGCAATATTGCCTCGTACAGCAATGGCATTTCATGAATTGACATTTAGTGAAAAGCAGTATAGAAAGTTACCAATTGTAAATTGATTTACAACAATAATTTATTATTAAGCACAGACAACCCACTGTGATCCAAAGTCTGTATATAAACGCCTTCAAATTGTAAAGGAGCTTTTTAATGAGTTAAGTATACCACATGTCAAAACTGTCCATTGTGAAGAGTGTCACTTCCTTGAACTGATGCATGTATGTCCGGACTTAAAATGTGAACACAATATAATTAAACCCTGTTACACTTCACAAAGGCTTAACAAAGATGTAGATTGTCAGCCTTCATGGATTCTTCTGAGGTCACGCACATAAAAATGGTTACAGTGCCGCCTGGATTATTTTCAAATGCCTCGCACTCTTAATGCTCTTTGTGAATTTATTATTGTCACTAAAAGGCATGAGTCATGAGAAAACAATGTGTCCTGTATTAACACTGAATTACAAAGTGCTATTTTATACAAAAACCAATAGATTGCAAGGAACATGTTATATATATATATATATATATATATATATATATATATATATATATATATATATATATGTATTATAATAACCTGCCTCAAACACTTTATTGTGTCCTTTGAGTTGAATTAGAGCAGCTTTGGCTTAAAATGTGAGATGTGTGAAAGCATAATTTAGTTTAGTATAGTTTTTAATAAACAATGTGCAGATATTAAAACTGAAATCATTTTAGTAACTCTGCAATTAATTGCCTTTTACTCAATTTACTCAACCTTTTAATTTGGTATTTATCAGTTGATAAATTATACTGCACTGTATAGTATACTCAAAAGACATATGAACGTATTGATGTGCAAATATGATCACTTTATCCACATTACACCTGGAATAGAAAGTCGTATCATGTTGCTGTCATGTTAAAGTCCCCCCCCCCCCCCCCCCTGCAACATGACAAACTGTCTTCAACATGCTGGAATTGTTTGTCATCTGCTGTACATTAGAGCTCCACTGGGGCATCACAAATCCATTACTTTTTAAACATCATTTGTTTTCTTAGCAGAACATTTTCATACTAAGCAAATGACAGACAGCTCAATGTTGTTTAACCCCTCACATATTTCACAATGGAAATGTGTGAGCTTGCACGAAGCTCTTCATGGCTTGCGTCGGATGCATCTTTTAAACAAGGTGGCGACTTGGACCCGGAATATTCCCACTCTGTCATTTTATATCTGAAGGCTATAGCACTATTAAACCTAATGCACTGGTGCAATGTTTTATGTTACGGACCTTTATTGTTGCAACCTCTATTTCTTTTCGTAAACCCCAGACAGTTCGACGTGTTCAAACAGGAAATATGGTGACCGCAGAGATGGCTACATTTTTGCTTCAACTGCTGCAGTGTGTGCTGGTACCAAGGAAGAAATAAAACAATGTTTACAGATTATTGTGTTACTTTCTGGGTCTGCAGTGTTACATACTTCCAGATATATATATATATATAAATAAATCCCAGAACCAGCCACATTGGATATTGTTTGGAGTGCACTGGACTCACAGGGTGCTGTTATGGGCATTTGCCTTTATTGGTGATTAGTGCAATGTGCCCTTCTGAGATTGTACAATTAAATCAGTGTTTACTCATCTGGATTGCATCTTCATCTTTATTTTCTGGGAAATTGTTTGAAGTATTTCTTCTCTGACCTTGCTAGAAGTCTACCAGCTGCTATCGGAGTTCAGCACAAAACCACATGGTGTTTGGCTTATTAATCAAAATGAATCAAATAAAAACAAAATCCACAGTTCTGTCTTGTTTGATTTACAACAATAACCATTCCAGCACAGACAACCCACTGTGATCCAAAGTCTGTCAGGAACGCAGTCAAACAGAGCTGCATCTGTCAACATTTGCCGGAAATGTTGGTAACACAAACCAGTAGAGAATGTACTCAGCGGAGAACAAAAGCTTTTTCTTTAATCACCCTGAGGGGGATTTTGTTTACAATGTAGGGTTACCAGAAGTGTCACGAGTGAAAGTTATTGGCTGGAATGTTGAATCACCTCCTCACCAAATAACTATTCTCTTCTTAATCATCTAGTCTAGATGCCAAATGATCTTTGGGCTCGAACCTTAATGTTCTGACTGAAGGGCAGATCCTCCAAATAATAACACTGTGTCCAAATACTGGATTGCGTTACATGAATAACAACATATAAGCTTGTAGACGTGCATTACCCACAGCAGAGGATCGTGTTTTCATCCAATACAGCTGTTGAGCTGTCAGTCAATATAAAATATACTTCTCAATTTAACAGCCAAAGCTAATGATTTGAATAGTAGAGAATAATTGAGATAGTTATTAGAATAATGGAGAAAGGAAACACGTACAACTTTCAGATAAACTGTGCACAGTTTGCTCCCCTTCAGAAAACCTACTCAATCATAATGACTTGTTTGGATCATAATGCTCTGTAGAAAGCAGTCGGGTGAAATCTGTTAAGTGTCATTTTTTTCCCCAAGCTTTTTTTTTTTTTTAAGGTTAGAGGATAGATAGATCTATGATACAAACGCAATTTCACAGGAGCACGGAGATAAGAGTTTCCACAGCGCAAACAGGCAATAGCAAATAAAACCATTTAACCTCTTCAACCAGTCTACCCTGTGGAGGCAAATGGCAAATACATAAATGTTCACACACACACACACACACACACACACACACACACACACACACACACACACACACACACACACACAGCCGAGCAAGCAAACTGTGGAGAGGTTGCATACAACATAATGCATTTTATCTGGCCACTCCATTGTGTCAACAGATTCTCATTATTTTCATGCCGTTTCTGAGGCAATTATTCGGTCGGGAAATGCTCGCTCTCTATTGGTTGGCTCTATTTGTTCCAGGGTTATGGCCGTTTCTCAATGTGTGGCTCCTAGCAACATGCCCGTCCCCTTGAGGCCTGTGTGTTCTGTTTGTGTGTGTGAGTGTGTGAGTCTTTGGAGGTTAGGGAGTGCATTGGGATCATTATTAGCTGAAAAACTGAAATGATTGTTGGTGAGTTACAGACTCAGGGGTCAAACGTCAAAGAGGACTCTGCTTTTCTTTCATCTGGTAATTAGAGAGAACTGAACTAAACCAGGATGAGCAGAGCCAGAAATAATATAGGGAGCTTCATGCTGACCCCTCTCTCTTCCACAAGCTTCTTATGCAATCATTTCATTGCTATTCAGAGGGCCAAATACAGTGCAAAGTCAGAAGAGAAGATAATTCTGCCTTGCAGTGCTCACAAGTAGGGATGAGAGAGAGAGAGCACTAACAACTTAATTCTGCACTTTATGTGATGGCTGTTAACTGAGCCCCATCTCAAGTTACTCATCATTGTTAGTCCTACTGGGACAAGGTGTCTGCTTGATTGCATGTTAGCAGTGGATGTGTGTATTGTGTCCTCGTGGACCTTATCAGAGTCACCTTCCTACACATACAGATAAATATGCTCTTCAGTGTCTTGTCAAGTGTCTCTGACTGATTTGAAATATGGCCAGGACTTCAGAAAATAAGCCCAGGAAATGTAAAATAAATGTATGTAAGGGAAACAGTTTAAGTTTAGCCGATAGAAGGGATGTGGTGGCTGCAGATAAGCAGCTATGGCACGAGGAGGGGGGAAACATAAGAAACACAGAAAACAAGAGAAGAAACGTGATCATTGTGCGTAATCGTGATCAAGATTGATTTCTTAGCGGTGGAACATAAAGAGAATCAAACAAGTAGAAGCACAAAGTAATAGATGTGAGTAAGTGGAGTCTGAGGAGGGAGGAGAGGAAGTCCCAGCAATTGTCTTCATCTTGTATTTACCTTTCCTGTGTCATGTCTTGTGTAATATTAGGTGAACTTGTTCTCCAGAGTCTTTTTGCAGCAACATAACACATTCCTGCATATATCACTGCATTTGGATGAAAACACGGGCGATAAAAGTTTCTCTTAACCCCGAGAGAAACATATTGCAAAATGCATTTGGTTTATGTTTGAGAACATGACATACATTTTGTACATTTGGCTAGACGGTTGAAGTCTTAGAGATTACTCTTTACGTGATTGTTGATGCATGGTTTAGTGACTCTGACATTAAGTGCATGCTTTTCCTGTGAGTATATAGGGTATACAGTGAGAGTTCACTGCTCTGCTCTGTACTCCCAGTTGAAGTATTCTAAAGTAATTGCTCAAGTAGCATATGCTGTCAAATATAAAAGTATTTCATCGTGGGAGGACCTAGCACTTATTAACTGTTTCCTGCCCCCAGAAGAGCTATTAATAAAATGGTAGGTGACCTCTTCTGCACAAGGAGTCCCCTGCGGTGCTACATTTCAGTTATAGAATTATAGTTGACACTGATGAGTGAAACAATGATTGAAGGTTAATAACATGTCAAGACTTGTTAACCTTCTCTGCTCCAACAATGATCCCTTTAATACTTGAGTTAAAGGTGCAAAGTATAAAATATGCAAGAATTTAAATTTAAGCATTAAAAAAAGGAACTGACATTATCAACAGAATGTGAACATGTAACACTGTTGATGTTATGCCAAAGACGTCCATGTGTTGTGTTGCCGAGATGTCTACTTATATTAGCATGCTAACTGACTAGCCCCAGTCCGTCCTGTCTTGTAGTAGCACTTGTTACCCGCAGGCGATAGAGTCGATGTAGCGTCAGTCTACCCGCAGACCGGAGGGAGAAGATGTACAGCTGCCTGACTCGGGTAGACTCCAGGCTTGTCAACATTACATCCATGATCACGTTTCTGCACGTTTTGATAGTTTGTTTGGATTACATTCAAAGTGGCAGAAAGGAGAAAACGACTTCGCAGCCTCGCCTCGCCTCGTCCTTTACCGTCGACCGTGACCCAGCGCTCCATCAGCCCGCTGTGACACCCGCTGCTCAGGTTACCGCAGGCCAAATCCGATCCACGGGAAATGCTGCACACTTCCCCTCGTGGGAACGACCCCACTTCAACAATATCTCAAAAGAGTGGACAAGAACATGCTAACGTGCGGCTAATTAGCATCAACAAGACTAGCGAGAAACAGGAGGGCTGTGTACAGGGTCGGAGTCTCCACCCCACTTCACCCCAACTTCCAACGCCAGTGATTGTTTACACTTATTGTCGCCTTGGACAAAAGCATGGCAAATGTAATGCCAATGAGGATACTCCCCCCCCCCCCCTTCATCACGGCATCATCCTATGTCTCCCCAGGCTGTATGTGTACAAAAGTCAGCAAGCTCGAATTAATATGTGCAGGGTCCAGGCTGCAAGGCTAATGACACTAATGACTCTTTCTGGGACAAGCCGGGGCCCTGCTTGCCGATAGCCTCCCCTATTTATGTCTTGATAGGTAATGGAAAAAAATTGGTGAATCTGCAAAGAAACAGGAAGCGCTTAAACCGTCAGGGTTAGCACATTTATCTAATCTAGCATCCTTTTTTCCTCAGCCACAATCTGTCACCAAACATTGGGCAGATAATGCTTTTAACACAATACATCTTTATTGAACGTCGGTTCTTTGGCAGGAAAAGACATTTCTAATCAATGATTTTATTACACAGCTCAATCTGAAACTTGGTTCCACCGAAATAACAGTGCAGCTGTTCTTATCGAAACTTTGCTTCTTTTGAATATGCGGCTCTTCAGATGAATTCTACTGTGTTTCTAAACATCTACAGGCCGCCTAAATACTGTGCAACCTTTTTTGATGACTTTACTGAACTGCTGTCTGTGTTGACTTTGACTGTGTAGTCGTTGTTGGTGATTTTAACATCCATGTATAAACCCCCCAGGACAGAGGGGCTAAAGAATTGTGTTGTGTTCTTGGTAACTATGGACTGACTCAGCAAGTGACGGAGCCCACACACATAAGGGGCAAACTCTGAACTTAATTATCTCCAAGGTTGTGGTGGCCGATGTTGCACTGATCGTTCCTGCGTTTTCTTTAAGAGCTCTACGTCTGTGCACGACAATTCAAACAGATGTGTTCAGAAAAATGGGCGAATCACTGAAAACACCAGTGAAATATTTATTCTCTTCCACACCTGCCCTCTCTAGACTCTCAGTCAATGAGCTTGTAGATAATTTCTAAAATTACAAATGTTGTTTGTTACTGTCGACTAGACTAACAAACTCTCGTCTGTCAGCAGCGTCTGAACTTCAAAGCCTTGAGAGTTTTTGAAAATGGACATAAATAGACACCATGGGTAATTGAAAGTGCTTGAATTTATATATTTTGTGCAAGAATAGAAATTGAACCTAGCGTTAGTAAATAGGCTTTGTTCCGTTGTCTGCATGTGTTTCTCGCTCTGTTGCGTCATTGCTTCATGTGCCACATGCCTCGAGAAGGTTCGACTGTCACACGAAATTAAAGGGGTTGTGAGACTAAATCTGTGTCTAGTTCAGTTTGTCTAATCAGTCCAGAGCTGGTCAGTAGTTACTATCAGTTTCATGCGAACCGAAGAAAGCTAGCTCTATCTATCGATAAAGCTGCTCTGGAGGACATGCTACAATACCCCCCCCCCCCGAAAGAAAACACTCCTGCCTAACCCAGACCCACTTATCTTAAGATAACCTCACCAGGCAGAACATGTGAAGCTCTCCTATCAGTCGCTTTATATTCTTGTATGTGCAATGTGAAACCAGGTCCCACAACAATCAGAATACCATAATCACTTGTTCTTACACTGCTCCCTTGCTTCAGACTTTCACCAGAGTCTTGAAGAAGCACTAATCTGCTGGGAAGAAAGAAATATTTACAAATCTCGTCACCCAAAATGATGAAGACATGCCATAACTCAACCCGTATTTGGCCAAACTGGGAAACATGATTGCCTAAAAGGGTTGGGGTCTTTCAATTTCAGAAGTTTTGACCTTTATAATTACACTGCCTCATCAGACGGATTAGTGTAAAAATCAAAACAGTGCGCAAATATTTACCATCAAATCAAATTACATCATGTGTAAGTTCGGTCAGTCTCCCTATTTTGAACTGACTTTTGAATTTTGCAATGTGAAGATCTGACATCCTATAACGTTTTCGCGAAACAAATGAAGCGACACAGGCCAATCAATAGTTTCCGCTTCTATTTTATGGCGGACAAATATTGTGGCTCTCTGTGAAAAATGTGAAGATATGACTGTGGTTCACTTTATTCAGGGGTGGCATCACTGGACCAGAGTTTCTAGTTTCTAGTTTCTGATCGCTGAAGTCAAAGACGGACTTGACGCAGCCTTGGCAGGAATCTCAGAATTAAAGGTGAGACAGGCTACCACAAGTATCCTACTGATTCCAAAGCCAATAAACACTCCCAGCTGGAGACCGGCCAATGCCACAGGGAAGCAGTAGGATTAAAAGGTCTCCTGAACGATTGATAGGGCAAGGTGGGCTCAGTAAAGTGTGTACAATGACGCATGCTGTGTCGCCCTGTATTAACAGGGTTGTGAAATGTTTTTCAAGCTGAAAACAGTGTTATTATTAATGCTGTGTGATTCTATTCCTTCAACGAAATGCAGGGGGAAATATGTAATGTAGTAATATGTAAAGAAGTAGGAGGAGAAGTTTGCAGTACAATAAAAAGGTGAAGCCATTGAAAGTACATTTTCTGTGGCATGTTGTAATTTACATTAAGTGTTACATATATTATATTCATTTAAACTGGAAGTGTTGCATCTCAGTGTCTGTAGT
This sequence comes from Cottoperca gobio, assembly GCF_900634415.1. NCBI lineage: Eukaryota > Metazoa > Chordata > Actinopteri > Perciformes > Bovichtidae > Cottoperca > Cottoperca gobio. The sequence continues at coordinate 22,547,940 of NC_041360.1, forward strand.
ATTAAGGTGCCAATGTTCTTGGTTTGATTTATGAAACAGTTTTTTGATTTGGATGGAATCCAAACGTAGATGTAGATCATTGTTGAAGTTTGTAAATGTGTTCTGATGCTTCCCATTCCTCTGACGAGCGGCGTGCATGTTATTACTGTATATGTAATAGGCCTACTGTATATTTATGTCGCAGAATGGCGTCAGACACAGACAGTTAGGGAGGTACTCAGCCCCTTAGTCATCCATACATTAAACTAATGTTTAATG